>NC_090246.1:8724238-8729247 GCF_037325665.1 Littorina saxatilis | reverse complement strand
TAATCATCAGTTCTGTCTGACTATAAATCCAGAAACACAAAGATTGCGAACGTTCCAAAATCCAAAATTAACAACGAAAGGTTATTTATTGTAACGTTAATCTTCTGACAAAGCTGTATTAAGAGAGAGAGAGAGAGAGAGAGAGAGAGAGAGAGAGAGAGAGAGAGAGAGAGAGAGAGAGAGAGAGAGAGAGAGAGAGAGAGAGATCAATTCAAATCAAATCAAATCAAATCAAATTTTACGAGGGTTGTGGCAGAGAGAGAAAGAGAGAGACAGACAAACAGACAGACAGACAGAACGACAGACAGACAGACAGACAGACAGACATATAGGCAGAAAAAGAGAGGGTGCAAAAGTGTGTGTGGAGGGGTAGAGAGAGGATCGGAGGAGAAAATAAAACGGAGGAGAAAACAGGCCCTTAGTAAAGAAGAATAAGAATGAAGTTGATGGGAGAGTATTGTTTTCCATCCAGGATAAATCGCGAACAATCCACTTTGCCCACCCAGCGATCCGCGCCATCGTTTTGTTATTTATTGGGGTTCCACTCACGTACATATCTGCCCTGAACACTCGCTAACGGGTAAACAGCGTCGCAGAAAAGAACGGATTCTGTTGTGAGGCACAATGCAGTGCATTCGACAGCCTCCAAGCCAGTTTCGCAGAAAAAAACCCATAAAAAACAACAACATAAAAACGACAGATTCCGGTTTTAAAGTGTTTGGTTATGCAGTTTAAACTCTTCAGTGCAGGACAACAACATAAAAACGACAGATTCCGGTTTTAAAGTGTTTGGTTATGCAGTTTAAACTCTTCAGTGCAGGAATATACACACAAAGAAAAATAACCGAAAAAATAGGCGATGCTGAAGGAGATGGTGGTGGGGATTCTCATTGTGGAAAACAAAACTATGTTTCTAAGAAACTGAAACCGTGACACCTTCGACCAAGCCCACATAGCGTTCCCCATGTATTAATCGTTTTTTTTTTTATTAGGCCTTCATATCTTATTCGAAAAAGAAAATTCAATAGAAGGCACGTTTTGTGTGACGCCTACCGTAAACCACCAGTTTCTGGTCAGAGACACTGTCAGGCTTGTACACACAGTACACACACCCTTTCACTTGAACACTTACCGCTAGCGAACACCCTAGGTGCCCCCCATAAGAACGAGCATTTTTCAAAGAATTTGTATTTGCATGGCCAGACCGATTTCCATCCATGTAAAACGGAAGCCTCGTTGTGGCGCTAGACCTAACATCACAAAAATAAATTGTCACCTTTTTACACAAACTTTGTTAAAACACCAAAGAATTCTGTTATCATCAAAACAATGTCAGTACAGTTCGAAGTTTTAAAAGTTTGAAAGTAGGGAGCCCGGATGTATGTCAAGCAAACTGGGTGAAGGAGTTGAATGGGTCGACTGGTGCATGCAACTTGCTGCTCTTTTGAATTGATGACGGGGAAGTGGGCTTCGAAAACAATACAACGTTTTCAATGCTGGTCAACTGCGATTGTTTTCAACCATGTGATACTGTTAGTTGCTGTGTCTGTGTAGATTGAGTATTGCGCGCATACACACGTACTTCCGCGACAGGGATATTATGACATCAAATGCGGTGCATTGCCCAAGCAGACGAATTGTTCGACAACCGCTAGTTTCTTTGAAGTCGCCGCTATTCTGTTTGTGTCAATATCAGTACTGCAGTCATTTGTTGTGTTGTTGATTCAGAGGAACACAATAACATGCTATAGCAGATACGAAGTCGCATTGAAACCACAAACTGACGACTAAATTCATAACGTATATAAAAGAAAGGAGAGGAAAATGGGTCACACGGGGCCACGACGGCTCGGGGGTGGAATAAACTACGAGAACTGGTGTGTGGTTTACGCATGACAAGTAGCCATTCAAGCGAACTGTGTCATTCTGTGCTATTAAATGCCTTTGCAAGTGTGTTCCATAAGGTTAGAATTGCTTATTTGTTTTAAAGATTCCATCGTTCTGTAAACCTCATGTGAGGCGGAGTGGGTCTTTAAACTCCAACGGATAGACAACTTTTACGACATACTCTTCGAACCAAGGGATGTCACTCCCGGACATCGGCACCATTACTTTGCGATAGAGGACAGCCGTGGCCATTTGTTCAGCCTCTGTTTTGGTTGATGTCAAATGGAAAGGTCCTCTCTCTTGCTGCTGAGATCCGGTCTGCACCTAGCTTTGTCTGACAGGATAAATGGAGGAGGATTTGAAAAAGACAGCCTAGAAAGTGGATTTTCTTTCCGTCACCTAGGAGGGTGAGAAAGTACAACCCAGTGAAAATTGTTTGGAGCTAGGCGTCGTGTGCACTGATCGAACAATAAGGAGAAGAAGAAGAAGGGGACCCGGTAGCTCAGTTGGTAGGTCACCTGACTCCGAATCTGGGCCAGGCGGTCACGGGTCAACTTAATGAGCATTACCCAGAGACGGTATCCATGTCTCATCCTGTGTCACCGCTGTGGCACGTGAAAGACCTCAGTCATTGTACCAGAAGTGCAGTTGGCTAATTACACTCATCTGGGAAGCGCGACTCTTGTTGCTGCTAGCTTTCCACTGGGAAGACGCTACCCGAATTCCCCAGCGTTAAAGTTATGAAAAAAAAAGCACGACGACGGCAATGACTGTAACAAAAAAAGCACGACAACGGCAATGACTGTAACAAAAAAAGCACGACGACGGCAATGACTGTAACAATAAAAGCACGACGACGGCAATGACTGTAACAAAAAAAGCACGACGACGGCAATGACTGTAACAAAAAAAGCACGACGACGGCAATGACTGTAACATAAAAAGCACGACGACGGCAATGACTGTAACAAAAAAAGCACGACGACGGCAATGACTGTAACAAAAAAAGCACGACGACGGCAATGACTGTAACAAAAAAAGCACGACGACGACAATGACTGTAACAAAAAAAACACAAGCAAAAAAAGCTAATGAGTTTTGCGGCTGAAGAGATACAGAAACAGTCACCGACGGACGGACGGACAGGCAGACAGGCAGGAATGTTCTTCTATTTGACTCTCTATGACGGCTTACTAGTGCCAAAACCTGGGGTTACCCATTATCACGTGATAATTACTAATTAACGCTGTCAGTTACTGTTTTCACTCGTTAGTTACTCATTTTCACGGGATAATTAGTAATTTTCACGGGAAAATGACTAATTTTTAGTTTTGGCACTAGAAATCCGTCAGGAAGTGAGCCAAAACTAAAAATTAGTAATTAACAGGTGAAAGTTAGTAATTTTCCCGGGAAAATTAGTAATTAACACGTGAAAATGGTAATTATCAAGGGAAAATTAGTAATTTTCCCTTGATAATTACAATTATGAGGTTTTGGCACTAGTATAAGCCCTATGACGGCTTACTAGTGCCAAAACCTGGGGTTACCCATTATCACGTGATAATTACTAATTAACGCTGTCAGTTACTGTTTTCACCTGTTAGTTACTCATTTTCACGGGAAAATTACTAATTTTTAGTTTTGGCACTAGCCAGGAAGTGAGCCAAAACTAAAATTAGTAATTAACAGGTGAAAGTTAGTAATTATTCCTGGAAAATTAGTAATTTCCCGGGAAAATTAGTAATAAACACGTGATAATGGTAATTATCAAGGGAAAATTACTAATTTTCCCTTGATAAATGAAAATGAAATGAAATGAAATGATAATTACAATTATGAGGTTTTGGCACGAGTAAGCCGTCATAACTCTCCCTGCCGGTTAAACGTCAGCTTGCCTTTCTGTCTGTGTTGCTATTTCTGTCCGTCTGTTTGTCGCCCTCCCCCCCTCCCTTCCAGAACGTTGAAGGTCACAAAGGGTTAACATTTTTTCCACCTCATCTGCGCTGCACGTGTATTGATTTTGTTTTTCCAGTTCATCGAATCATGGGCACACATCCACGCCGACACAAAAACAAAACCGAAAATTAAAAAACAAACAAAACATAAGACAAAAGAAAAAAAAAGAAAAAAGAAGAGAAAAGAAAATAGAACACTGACAGAAACAAAGAAACAAAGAAACAACGCAGGAAAGAAACAAAGAAAAAGAAGACAGAAACGAAAAAAGAAAGTGAGTACAATAAGATCACGTTACAAGTTCAATCAGATTCAGCTATCTCCTCATTTTCGTTCTTTTTGTCTTCCCCTTTTCTTTGACCATTTTGTTCTTTCTTTTTGGTTCCAAATTTTAATTTCAAATCTGGGGCACACCAATTTTTTTTAATCATCAGATTCGTGCTCAGGTGTTTTAAAGGCTACTACTCCTTCGCACTTTAAGCAATCATCTTCCCCACCACAGATCTGTCCAGGCTTAATGCTATACGATACCGATACATGCACAGCATGGCGGTGACCTAACGAGTCTTTTTACATTTAATCAAGTTTTGACTAAATGTTTTAACACAGAGGGGGAATCGAGACGAGGGTCGTGGTGTATGTGTGTGTGTGTGTGTGTGTCTGTGCGTATGTGTGTGTAGAGCGATTCAGACCAAACTACTGGACCGATCTTTATGAAATTTGACATAAAAGTTCCTGGGAATGATATCCCCAGATATGTTTTTCATTTTTTGATAAATACTTTTGATGACGTCATATCCGGCTTTTTGTGAAAGTTGAGGCGGCACTGTCACACCCTCATTTTTCAATCAAATTGATTGAAATTTTTGTAAAGCAATCTTCGACAAAGGCCGGACTTCGGTATTGCATTTCAGCTTGGTGGCTTAAAAATTAATTAATGACTTTGGTCATTAAAAATCTGAAAATTGTAATACATTTTTTTTATATAAAACGATCCAAATTTACGTTCATCTTATTCTACATCATTTCCTGATTCCAAAAACATATAAATATGTTATATTTGGATTAAAAACAAGCTCTGAAAATTAAAAATATAAAAATTATTATCAAAATTAAATTTCCGAAATCGATTTAAAAACAATTTCATCTTATTCCTTGTCGGTTCCTGA
>NC_090246.1:8681738-8709238 GCF_037325665.1 Littorina saxatilis | reverse complement strand
AGAAAACGAGTGCAGAAAACGCAATGAAAGCGAAAGCGCCCGAGTCGCACACTTATTTCCCTGTCAAGTAGGTTTAATTTGTACACATTAGAAAAAAAAGTAAAACAAAAAAAGTGATTGCCTACCTTCCTA
This sequence comes from Littorina saxatilis, assembly GCF_037325665.1. NCBI lineage: Eukaryota > Metazoa > Mollusca > Gastropoda > Littorinimorpha > Littorinidae > Littorina > Littorina saxatilis. The sequence goes on along the minus strand of NC_090246.1, from coordinate 8,709,106 downwards.
CCCTATTTTTTTGGGCTATGTTACCGTAACCACACCTATTATTTTTTTTGGCCTTATGAAAATCGTAGTCTTGACACGGATAGCGGAATGGCGTCTTTTTTGCAGAAAATCGTAATAAATTACGCCCAAATCGAAAGGGTAAACAGGTCTGCCTAGGCATATACACGGGATAAGAGCACCCCTCCACTTGCTCACTGACCATAACCTGCAGCCTGACAGCTTTCTGTGCAGAGCTGGATTGTTTGTTGCTGAATTAGTCTTGCCCATTGACACTGGTGTCAGTAACAAAAGTAGTTCAGCGGAGAAAAATCTTTCATTTTTTTTTCATTTCATTTACTCTATGATCCCAATGCCGGGCAATTTGGGTCGCTTATTCCCAGTAGAAAGCTAGCAGCAACAAGAGTCGCGCTACTCAGGTGTGTGTGTGTTTAGGTGTAATCAGCCACCTGCACTTGATGCAGAATGACCGAGGTCTTTTCCGTGCCACTGTGGTGACACGGAGGGCGGACATGGATACCGTCTCTGAGTTTGCACAAAAACTTGACCCGTGTCCGTACCTGCCTAGGTTCGAACCCGTGACCTTAGGATTACACGGCCAGAGCTCTACCAACTGAGCTATCCTGGCCCCCACTCTACACAAAGCAAGCAGGCTGCATATTTACACCCCCGGTATAGGGGTGTGTATAGGTTTCGGTCGATGTGTTTGTTTGTTTGTTTGTTTGTTTGTTTGTGTGTTTGTGTTCGCATATAGATCTCAAGAATGAACGGACCGATCGTCACCAAACTTGGTGAACAGGTTCTATACATTCCTGAGACGGTCCTTACAAAAATTGGGACCAGTCAAACACACGGTTAGGGAGTTATTGGTGGATTAAAATTATACAAGGACTTATATAGGGACATCTTAATGGTCAAAGGGAAATAACCATTCTCACTCAGTCACTGCCACCAACTGAGAAGGTTATTTCCCTTTGACGGGGGTGTTTTTCCTACCTCGGAGGAATTTCTTGTGTTAGCATGTGTCCAAGTTTCTCAAGATATGGTTTGAAGCCTAATATTAGTTGGGCAAAGTCGATTTCGCAAAGTTTACTTCACGAAGCTCGCTGCACGAAGTTTTGTCACTGAAGTTTCATTAAAACAAGAAATTCCTCCGAGGTAGGAAAAACACCCCCGTTGGTCAAAGGGAAATAACCATTCTCACTGCCACCAACTGAGAAGGTTATTTCCCTTTGACCATTAATATGTCCCTCTATAAGTCCTTGTAGAATCTTAATCCACCAATAACTCCCTAACCGTGTGTTTGACTGGTCCCAATTTTTGTAAGGACCGTCTCAGGAATGTATAGAACCTGTTCACCAAGTTTGGTGACGATCGGTCCGTTCATTCTTGAGATCTATATGCGAACACAAACACACAAACACACAAACACATCGACCGAAACCTATACACACCCCTATACCGGGGGTGTAAATACACTCCGCGAAGTCAACTTCGGGCTCAACTAGGGACAGCCACAAGGAAGGCCTTCATGGGGAAGTAGGACATCTTCAAGGAGCTGGTGGACATTTGTTGTAAAGGAATTTATTCCCCCCTCTGCTTCTTTACCTCTGTAAACTTGTAGGGGTAGTTATTTTTCGATAATGACCCAGCAACCAAACAAATAACGACCCAGCAACAGCCTGAATCCTCGATAGTGCAATGGGTTGAGAGGTTGTTCTGTTTCGGTACTACTTTTTGCGACTGAAAAGTTCCGAACTCTCTAATGTACGAAGTATACATCTCTGGAGCAAACAATACAAACATACCGCATTTAAATTAACAACTACAGGCCTGAACACATGAATCTCCATATAAAATCCATGAGTTCGGTTGTTTTCTGAATCTCATCTGCCGTGCCGGCTCAAGCCGTTCATCACAAGCAATTTCCCAAGGCAAGTAACTCATACTTTGTCTAGCGACAAGAGTAGTTCCCCTTCTTTTCACTCAGTTCCTTCGACAACAGACTGCAATCCGACGGTCAGTTTTCAACAATATTTCATTTAATAAACAGATCACACGCAACCAAATGCACACATCTCATCAATTTAAACAACATAAAGCGGTTTCATACACTATTTTCCCCAGAAAACTTAACTTCATACAGTTTTTAACGTTGGAACACGGGTGCAAAAGTTCGTCTGCTAGTCCCATTTGACGAAAAAACATTATCGTAAGCGATACCAAAACATATACAGAACACACAATATCTGCCTTTGCCGCCACAGCAGAATAACAGCATATCTGTGTACTTGATTTTAGCCCAAAATAGGAAAACTGACAAGAAGTGTTAACAGAATGGAATGATTTGCACGGAACTATACAACCGCGCATTAATCGATCGCCTGCGCAGGTTGACTGGTTGAGAGAATAGGATTCGATCAAACTTTCGCAAAAAAACTCCTCTTTTCTTTGAATAACTGAAGAAAGGAGGAATAAAGAGGTTACACACCTCGTCTCAGTGATTATAAAAAATAATGGTCTCAGTTCGCGGTCATGAAAAAGCTCGCTAAAGCTCGCATTTTTCATGATCCGCAAACTTCGACCATTATTTTTGATAATCACTGAGACTCGGCATGTAACCTCTACATATTTACACCATGTACTGTACAGTCAACTTGGGATAATGCTCTACTAAAATGGAGTTAAATGAGCGGTTCACACTGTCCTCCACTTTTTTTTGAAATTGTGTAACTTTATCAAGCTGGAAATAGCGTAACTTTGCATCCACTTTGTACACATTTTCTCAACGCTGAAAGTTCGGACCCTGTGTTCTGGTCACAACACAATCTTGTTGTAAGTGTGCATGTTCTTTCAGGTTTCCATGTTCAAACAGTCAGAAAGGAACCCAAAGTAAAATTCAGGACGGGAAGCATTCTTGTGGGTACGAGATATTTACACCAAAGGATACATCAGTGTTGGACACATAACAAAAAAATTCAACACTTGAAAGCATTGTCCATGTTGTCACCTCACTGTAGCATTAACTACTTCTTCCTTGAGAGCAGAGACGGGACCCGCATTAGCCCTCGGTCACTGTTCTCACGTGTTTTGATCACTGAGTCACTTGACCTGTTACTTCCATTACATATTTCAGTCACAGAAGAGTGCATCAGGTGTTTGTTTTTTACATAATTTTTTACTACCGCACCTCCTCTACTACGTCAAGTCAGGGTTCATTTTCTCCTCCAGCACACGAGAGATTGACTTCGTTCAGTTTTATCGTGTACAGTGTGTTCTGGTTGATAGATGTCAAGTCTCAAGAGAACACAGGTTCTGGGAACAATTTCGTGTCCGCTTTCTTCTGAGAACAATTACCATAACCGAGTTTTACGTTGTTCTCTGGTACAGTTGAAAGTCCGTTTTCTCCTCCATAGTAGACCACCATGCCTCAATTGTTTGTCGTAAATTATCTCAACTCTCAAGGGAAGACAGACGGTCTCAGTACACCAGACCTTGCCTGGTACAAAAGCCCTGGGTCTACATTCTTCTCCAGTGCAGGGAGGAGCATACCTCGGTTTTACGGTTGACTAGTACATTTAAGAAAACATAGTATGGTTCTGTACACCAGGGCGTTCATGCATAGTGAACAGTTGGAAAGTTAACTTCGGGAGTTCCTACTTCCAAAAGAGGCTTCTACTTTCAGTGTTACTCCTCATGCATACGGGCCCAGAGCACTACAGGGCACACCTTTTCCTTCAACTCAGTGAAGTAGGCTTTCATTTAGAGTTACGGTGTTCCCAGGTACAGCCGTTTAGGGACTGCTTTCTCCGCTAGAATATATACTATACCATACCTCAGTTGCATGGTATCAATTGTGTCCATGCACTCTTGTCTCGTTTCAACAGAACACAGTGGAGGTTTTGGTAAACCTGAAAAGACCATGGTACATTTCGGCCGGTAAGGTTAATAGTCCCTAGAACAGCAGTTTCAGGTACACGTTTTCCTTGTAAGGTTTACACTGTTCCCTGGTACAGCAGTTTCAGGTACACGTTTTCCTTGTAAGGTTTACACTGTTCCCTGGTACAGCAGTTTCCGGTACACGTTTTCCTTGTAAGGTTTACACTGTTCCCTGGTACAGCAGTTTCTGGTACACGTTTTCCTTGTAAGGTTTACACTGTTCCCTGGTACAGCAGTTTAGGCTACACGTTTTCCTTGTAAGGTTTACACTGTTCCCTGGTACAGCAGTTTCTGGTACACGTTTTCCTTGTAAGGTTTACAATATTCCATGGTTCAGCAGTTTCGGGTACACGTTTTCCTTGTAAGGTTTACACTGTTCCCTAGTACAGCAGTTTCTGGTACACGTTTTCCTTGTAAGGTTTACACTGTTCCCTAGTACAGCAGTTTCTGGTACACGTTTTCCTTGTAAGGTTTACACTGTTCCCTGGTACAGAAGTTTCGGGTACACGATTTCCTTGTAAGGTTTACACTGTTCCCTGGTACAGAAGTTTTGGGTACACGATTTCCTTGTAAGGTTCACAGTGTTCCCTGGTACAGCAGTTTCGGGTACACGATTTCCTTGTAAGGTTTACACTGTTCCCTGGTACAGCAGTTTCGGGTACACGATTTCCTTGTAAGGTTTACAGTGTTCCCTGGTACAGAAGTTTCGGGTACACGATTTCCTTGTAAGGTTTACACTGTTCCATGGTACAGCAGTTTCGGGTACACTTTTTCCTTGTAAGGTTTACACTGTTCCATGGTACAGCAGTTTCGGGTACACGATTTCCTTGTAAGGTTTACACTGTTCCCTAGTACAGCAGTTTCGGGTAAACGTTTTCCTTGTAAGGTTTACAGTGTTCCCTGGTACAGCAGTTTCGGGTACACGATTTCCTTGTAAGGTTTACACTGTTCCCTGGTACAGCAGTTTCGGGTACACGTTTTCCTTGTAAGGTTTACACTGTTCCCTGGTACAACAGGTTAGGGTACACTTTCTCATCAAGAGAACACCACCAAAACTCGTTTTTACATGATAAATTGTGTCAGGTCTCAAGAGAAGACAAGGGCTTCTTTGCGTCGCATCTTTCCTGCAACACCATTTCTCAGTCTCATGTTATTAATTCATTATGGTCTCAAGAGGACACAGGAGGATTCTGTACACCGTATAGTTTCTGTCGTAGCACTTGAGGTTCCACTTCTACTTCGAAAGAAGACGACCATCATCAGCTTTAGCCTCTGTCTTTACACACGTCCTACGGCTCAGACAGTGAAGTTCTACACACTGAAATAGTTCAGGGTCAAAATCTGCCACAGGCAAAGAAGGATGACCTTCTGTAGTATAATGCTGTGCATTGTGTCTACGCACTGGTGTACCAGCTCAAGAGACTTGAACATAGGGGAGTCTCGCATATTGGAACAGGTCAGGGTCCACCATTTTCTCCAAGCAAGGATTGATAATCACGTCAGTTTTATGCTACAAACTGTGTCTTTGCACAGTTGTCCATTGTTGGTAGATCACAGTTCTTTTCTCCCAGGCTAGAACTGATTACCACATATGTTTTATTGTACGAATTGCAGACAGTCTCCAGAGAACACAGCAAGTTTGTGAACATCACACCTCCACTGGTACAGGGATTCTATTCTTTTTTCTCCCCCCCAAAAGACCAGAAGACCTCCAAACCTCTTTTGCGTATGGTATGAATCGTATCTTGTCCAAAACCAAACTCAAAAACAAAAATCAAAAACAAAAGCCATAGTAGGGTTGTGGCTACACAAATCGGGTTATACACAAATCAGGGTATACTTTTTCCTCCAAAGAAGGCCATCAGACCTTAGTTTTGTCATGTAAGGTGTTAATTATTCTGTCTGAAGAGAACACAGTAGGATTGTGAATAACACACCACGCCTGGTAGAGAGATATCTCTGTCATTTTTCTCCTCCAGAGTAGATCACCAAACTTTCGCTTTTCTTATGGTACGAAATGTTTTCAGTCTCAAGAAAACAAAGCAGGGTTCTGAACATTACACCTCCTATGATACAAGAATTCAGGGTTCACTTTCTCCTCCAAAAAAGACGAACAGACCTCAGTTTTGTGGCGCAAGGCGTTCACTGTCCAGTCTCAAGAGATCACAGTAGGTTTCTGAACACCGCACCTCCGATGACATAACAACAGAGGGTTCAATTTTTCCTCAAGGAAGACCACCACACCTCCGTTTTGTGGTGTAAAGTGTTCATTATCCAGTCTCAAGAAATCACAGTAGGGTTCTGAACACCACACCAACCCTGGTAGACATATTTTTCTCCTCCAGAGCAGACGACCAAACTTTCGTTTTATGGTACGAATCGTGTGCAGTCACGGGAAAACATAACAGGGATATGAAAACCACCCCTCCCATGATTCACCAACTCAGGGTTCACTTTCTCCTCCAAAGAAGACCACCGCACCTCAGTTTTGTTGTGTAATATGTGATCACTGGCTAGTCTCAAGAGGTCACAGTAGGGTTCTGAACACCACACCTCATTTCACTTTCACCTCCAGAGAAGACCACCAACCTCAGTTTTGTGGTGTACGGTGTTCACTGTCCAAGTCTCAAGAGATCACAGCAGGGTTCTGAACACCACACCTGCCATGATACAAGAACTCAGGGTCCACTTTCTCCTCAAGTCCAGGAATGATCCTCATCATCTCCTCAATCTTTTCGTAGCGTTTGAGGAAGAGCGTCACTCCCACCACGGCGGCCATTTCAGATGCCAGGAAACCCACGCCAGCCGTGAAGAAGGACCAGCCGTACGCGTAACTGAATCCGCCTTCTTCTTGCATGGTGCTGGTGCGGTACCCGACCTCGTCATTCACTGCTGAGATGTAGAGAATCATGCCCACTGCCAGCGCCAAGCCTGCAACATAGAGGGGAGGAGTCAGTTGGACTGGGTCAGTTGGAGAGGGTCAGTGGTGCTTACGGGAACATGCCCCTAATGGTGCAACCGTGAGGTCGTTAAAAAACATGTATGAACTGTTGGGCCTGGAATATGGAATATATAAAGTTACAGATACCCTGCATCATCCTCTTCATTTCACTGCTGAGATGTAGAGAATCAAGCCTGCAACATGCAGTAAAGGGTCACTGGGAGCGGTCCAGTGGTGCATGGACTACTGCACAGAAGAGATCACGAGGTACAGATACCCTGCGTCGTCTTCTGCTTTTAACTGCTGAGATGTAAAGGATTATACCTACTGCCAGTGCTAGACCAGCAACATGGAAAATAGGGTAGTGGTGCATGACCTGATGGGCCAGGAATACAGAAGAGATCACTAGTTGCATGCATCCTCCTCTGCATTCCACGGCTGAGATGAAAAGGTTATATTATTCCTACTGCCAACGCTAGACCTGCAATGTAGAACAGATAGTTAGTTAAGGAAGAACATCATAGTTCAATAAGTTCGACCTGAAGACCGTGGTGTTTAAGAAGATCCTGCCCAGTTATAAGACTACACATTGGTGGAGGACGTAGGATACAGCTCTAGCTTAATTGTGGACATCAGAACGAGGCTTCTTGCCACCTCCTTCTTTGTCCATCTGCTTCCAAGATCAATAACTACCGGTGGATATTTCGTTATGTATTGATTGGACATTGGATGTCCCTTCTTTGAGTCATGTGACGTCAGAGGCCTACAAAACTTCATATTAATTTGGGCGTTTCAGGTTGACCGACACTTCAAAGGAACTACAAAACACACGTCATGTGTTTGATTGCATGTGTGTGCTCGTTCAATCGTCAAAACAACAACAAAGTCAGTACCTGAAAGGAATTCGATCGATACATAAATGTTATTTGCGTTTTTGACCAAAATATGACATTTTACACAGATCTCGACAGTCATTGTTCACCTTGACCGCTATCGCGGTCTCGGAGTGCAATGACTGTCTCGATCTGTGTAAAATGTCATATTTTGATCAAAAACGCAAATAACGTATAATGTCTATGATTAAACGTTCCAGCAGCTAACCTTATTTTATTATTCTTGATTTTTGAACGTTAGCAGCCGGCCCGTTTCGAATCAATTTGAGAAATTGTTGAACGTTAGCAGTATTTTGGGTCGATCTCTTTCAGACAGCTGATAACATAGTTCTTTCGGGTTGCAGAAAGCTTACACCTTACGAGGGACAAGCCTACGAGCGAAGTCATTTGCAATTCCTGCTGGTCCACTAAAAACGAGAAAGATAAAACAGGCAGCCTATTACCCCGCATTTCCCAAAACCAGGCCCGGCCAGGATTCAAACAACACATCAAACCGAACTAAAAACCACGCGAGTCATCCCCAGGAGACTTGAAATGCAAAACAGCTAACCCGCGTGCATGCATATTTCGCACCAAAGACGTGAAAACAGATCCTAAACAGAGAGCGGTTAATCAAATCAAGGCAGTTTGATGAATCGGAGTGCACAGCCACATGTTTCAAAAACTCACCCATTTGCTCCAAAGGGCACGCCATAACGCAATTATGTACGGAATGAAATGGGTGCCGGAATGCCGTGTGATATCTGTGGTAAAAGTAAGAGGAGACAGGGGCGGACAATTCCCCACGGCTGTCTGCTGACCTGCTGACTTGCACGAACTTTGTATCGAAGCTTTATGGGGGGTCTCCGTGTCCCTGACGTTCACGAAGAACAATGCCATCAAGTTTGCTCAACAGACAAGCAAGGAGCAGAGAGAACTGAACTCGTAAACCCTGATATGTAAATCTGTACAAAAAACAACAAAATCAATCAAAATTAATTGAACAGCTAAAATAAATATATTTGTGTATAAAATAATCTTGCAGACATGGTTCTATGTTAATTGCACAGCTTGGTTAAGGACAGAATCTTGAACTTATTGATGTCGAAGAGGACAGCAAACAGAACCCAAACGGCAAGGCGCAACTCGTCAGCTTTTGGCAAGTGCGAAAGAATACTACCGGAAAGCCGACAAGTGGACAAAGCCAGTGCTTTTGGCGAAACGGCCACACATAGCTGGTGCTGGAATCTTTTCCTCCACACAATGTTGCTCCAACCATTTCGTGCCAGGAAACCGCTTGTAATTTGTGTGGGCAGGACCGTACAATCAGTTTACACTCATCAAAAAAAGTTAAGGATCACTTTTTTACAAGCACGCCACACAAAACAGACAAGACCGAATTCTTTCATTTAATTTTTTTTTTAATATAATTGAACAACCAAGGAGTAATGACACACAAAGCAAAGATCGAACGCGGCAGCGACAATTTAGCTAGAGTGTGTCAAACGTGACAATCCTCGAAAATGGAATTCACAACAATGTGAATCAGTGTCAATAACGCGTGTGCCCTCCGTTGTGTGCCAGGTATTCAACACATTGTTGGCGCATGGAGTGGATCAGGTTGCATATGAATGGTCTGGGAACTCCATTCCACTCCTGCTGGAGCCATTGCAGCAGTTGACCCAGATTGGCAGGAGGAGGGTGATGTTGCTGTACCCGACGACAAAGCTCGTCCCACATGTGCTCTATGGGGTTCAGGTCCGGGCTGTTGGCTGGCCACAGCATCCTGTTGACCCTGGCCTGCTGGATGAAGGTGTTTACAGCTGCAGAGCGATGGGGAGGTGCGTTGTCATCCTGAAGAATCGCACGAGGGCCGATCGCTTGGAGGGCTGGAACGACCAGGGGTTGCAGGATCTCATTCTGGTAGCGGACACCTGTCAAGTTGCCCAATACATGGTACAGAGGTGTCCTTAGACGGGTGCTGATCCCTCCCCAGACAATCACAGAGCCTCCGCCAAAACGATGTCGTTCCAGAACAGCGCCTTCTGAGAAGCGCTCTCCGCTACGCCTCCACACTCGGATGCGACCATCAGCAGGTTCCAAGCAAAAGCGGGACTCATCTGTAAACAACACCTGAGCCCACTGCTGACGTTGCCACCTCACATGTTGAGTGCACCAGGCTCGGCGAGCTGCTCGGTGATTAGCAGTCATGTTTGTTCCTCGGACTGGACGCCTTGCACGCAAGCCAAAGTTATGTAAGCGGTTTCGGATCGTCTAACCACTAACAACAGTGTTGGTGGTAGCTTGTAGGCGTTGCCTAATGTTGTTTGCCGTAGCCATTCTTTGTTGCATGGCCTGCCTCTGAATGAAGCGATCCTCTCTTTGTGTGGTGACTCTGGGCCGACCAGAACGTTGTCGCTCCTGCACTCTTCCAGTTGCGTGGAATCTCTGTTTTAGTCTGATGATGACAGAGGGAGCCACTGCAAGCCTCTGGGCCACTTGCCTGGCAGCAACACCGTCTTGTAGCCATCCTATTGCCCTTCCTCTATCCAAATCGCTCAGTTTTCTTCGTGGGGGCATGTTGCTACTGTGCATAATTGTGTCAGCGTGTCAACCTTTAAACACAAGCTGGTGAGCGATGTTCATAGCCAGGACCCTGTTGTAGCACGTGCATCACAACCTTTTGCCCTGGCATGCGTTCCGCAAATTTCATGGGGCTCTAAAAAACACCCCTTTTCTTCCAAAATACAGAAGCTTTTGAGAAGTCCCACAAAGGGAAATAACTGTGCCTGCCAAACAAAATTCGAGGTCAAGACTCATTGTTCGTTTGTTAATTCAAACACATTAATCTTTTAATTATTATGTCGATGTTTAATTTTTTGGCAATTTTTTATGATTAGATCCGTTTTTTCAACCGATCCTTAACTTTTTTTGAATAGTGTATGTCAGACAAACAAATCCTTTCACGGCCAGGGATCAGGCATGGGAATTGTCCGCCGAAATGTTTTTTGTTTCGCCGAAAAAGCAAAAGTGTCCGCCGAAAAAATAAATAGGGGAGGCAAAAATGGTTCTGAAAACTGAATTTAAAGGCAAACTTGGAGCTCAGATGACACCAAATTCCACTATTTGGGTTCTTTGGAGAAACACATTTCCGGGGGAGCATGCCCCCGGACCCCGGAAGCGCCGTCGACTTTGATATTACTTACAAATGTTCAGTCTTTTTAACTTTGTTCAATTCCCATGCCTGAGGGATGTAGTGCAGATATTTACTTATAATTGTGCCGTCTGATGGTCACGGACTTATTGAGAGGCCAAGACTCCATGGCACAGAGAGTTGGTTGTTGTTTGTAATGTCCCTTCAACCGAAATGGGTATGCGGGATCGTGGCACAGAGAGTTGGTTGTTGTTTTTAATGTCCTTTCAACCGAAATGGGTATGCGGGATCGTGGCACAGAGAGTTGGTTGCTGTTTTTAATGTCCTTTCAACCGAAATGGGTATGCGGGATCGTGGCACAGAGAGTTGGTTGTTGTTTTTAATGTCCTTTCAACCGAAATGGGTATGCGAGATCGTGGCACAGAGAGTTGGTTGCTGTTTTTAATGTCCTTTCAACCGAAATGGGTATGCGGGATCGTGGCACAGAGAGTTGGTTGCTGTTTTTAATGTCCTTTCAACCGAAATGGGTATGCGGGATCGTGGCACAGAGAGTTGGTTGTTGTTTTTAATGTCCTTTCAACCGAAATGGGTATGCGAGATCGTGGCACAGAGAGTTGATTGCTGTTTTTAATGTCCTTTCAACCGAAATGGGTATGCGGGATCGTGGCACAGAGAGTTGGTTGCTGTTTTTAATGTCCTTTCAACCGAAATGGGTATGCGGGATCGTGGCACAGAGAGTTGGTTGTTGTTTGTAATGTCCCTTCAACCGAAATGGGTATGCGGGATCGTGGCACAGAGCGTCCGTGGTAAACAAGCCAGGTCCAATTCTGGCCACGTAATGCCTTTCGTGACTGTTCTGCATTTTGTGCGTGCGAGTGGGATGGGTCATCTTTTGCAAGGCAAAAACGGCTCATTGCGTGTTTTGTACATGAACAGTACACTGATCTGATTGGCTAATTTTCTACCCCGACCGGACGCTTATTCACTTCTTCGGTGCGAAGAAAAAGTTTGCTCATGCGTCTACGAACCTAGATGGAAAATACCCCGTCGATTCATTTTGGCACAATTGCTCTATTCCGCACAAGCAAGTGCGGCGTGAAAAGCGGGCATTCTGGAAAGGTGCCGATCGTGGTATGCGCTCTTCCTAATATGAAACGAAACGGTGCCTACACCAGAAATCTCACGAGAGTTTCAATTCCCATAGCGTCTGTGCGGGTGACTGGTCTATTCCCGTCCCGGTTAGAGCATATGGTTTCTCGTCATGGCGCACACTAGTGGAATGATTTGCTGCGATCCTGATAGGTGCCGGTTTTATTCCTGAAATGGCTAGTATGCGTTGTTCCTGTTGTGGGACAAAATGGTGTCTACCTCGGCATTCCCATTGGAGAGTTGCAATTCACATTTAGTCTGTGCAGGTGGCATGCCATTTATTCCCGTACCGGTTAGATAATATGGTTTCTCATCATGGCGCACACTAGTGGAATGGTTTGTTGTTATCCTAATAAGAGCCCGAAAGGTGCTGATAGTAGTATGCGCTGTTCCTGAAATGGGACGAAACTGTGCCTAAAACGGCATTCCCATCTGTGAGTTGTAATTCCCATAGTAGCTATGCAGGTGGCTCGTACATGGTTATTTACTCCCGTACCGGTTAGCTATATGGTTTTTCGTCACGTTGCACACTCGTGGATTTTGCTCTATCCTGATCAATTCTGATTTTATTCCTGAAAGGTGCTGATAGTAGTATGCGCTGTTCCTGACATGGGACGATACTGAGCCTAACACGACATTCCTATCTGTGAGTTGCAATTCCCATAACATCTGTGCAGGTAACTGGTAATTTATTTTCGTACCGGTTAGCTGTATGGTTTCTAGTCACGTTGCACACTCATATGGCATGAGTTTTTGCTATCCTGATAGGTGCCGGTTTTATTCCCGAAAGGAGCTGATAGAAGTATGTGTTGTTCCTAATGTGGGACGGAACTGTGCCTTACACGACATTCCCATCTGTGAGTTAATTCCCATAGCATCTTACAGGTGACTAGTGATGTATTTCCGAACCAGTAAGCTATATGGTTTCTCGTCATGTTTCACACTCGTGGAATGAATTTTTGCTATCCTGATAAGTGCCGGTTTTATTCCTGAAAGGAGCTGAGAGTAGTATGCGTTGTTCCTATTGTGGAACGAAACGGTGCCTACCTCGGCACCGGTGCCTACTAAAGACAGCTCCGAAAGCACCTCTCTAACGACTAAGTCGGTGTACAGTTTGTGCGAATGTGTGTGAGGATGTGTGAAAGAGAAAGTGTATAGTATGCTTCCATTAACAAGCACACTTTTGAATTTTTTTAATATTTTTATTTTGTTATACTTTTCCCTACATAATTTTGTTTTATTTGAATTTTTGTGTGTGATTTATTTTTTATTTTTTATTCTTCAAATAATGTGTTCTTTGTTTCATGTGTGTATTATAGTAGGGACTAGCTGTAAGAAAGGACCATATGGACCTAATGCTATCATCCCTCGGTAATAAAGTTTTCGAGTTCGAGTTCGAGTTCGAGTTCCTATTGGAGAGTTGCAATTCCCATTGAGTCTGTGCTGGTGGCAGGTCATTAATTCCCGTCCCGGTTATGAAATACGGTTTAGCGCCATACTACACACTTATGGAATGGGTTTTGGATGGTGCAATTGAAAACAAAAAAAGATTTCCAACTTTTTTCTGTTGTTGTTGTTGTTGTTTCATGACAATTGTTTCTAAGATGCAGTCCTTATTCCAACAACATTTCCGACAACACAGCAGAATGTCAAAACTACAGATGATTTTTACATTTAGTCAAGTTTTGACTAAATGTTTTAACATAGAGGGGGAATCGAGACGAGGGTCGTGGTGTATGTGTGTGTGTCTGTCTGTCTGTCTGTGCGTGTGTGTGTGTAGAGCGATTCAGACCAAACTACTGGACCGATCTGTATGAAATGTGACATGAGAGTTCCTGGGAATGATATCCCCGGATGTTTTTTTCTTTTTTTCGATAAATACTTTTGATGACGTCATATCCGGCTTTTTGTAAAGGTTGAGGCGGCACTGTCACACCCTCATTTTTCCATCAAATTGATTGACATTTTTGTAAAGCAATTTTCGACGAAGGCCGGACTTTGGTATTGCATTTCAGCTTGGTGGCTTAAACATTAATTAATGACTTTGGTAATTAAATATCTGAAAATTGTAATAATTTGTTTTTTTTATATAAAAACGATCCAAATTTACGTTCATCTTATTCTACATCATTTCCTGATTCCAAAAACATATAAATATGTTATATTTGGATTAAAAACAAGCTCTGAAAATTAAAAATATAAAAATTATGATCAAAATTAAATTTCCGAAATCGATTTAAAAACAATTTCATCTTATTCCTTGTCAGTTCCTGATTCCAAAAACATATAGTTATGATATGTTTGGATTAAAAACACGCTCACAAAGTTAAAACGAAGAGAGGAAAAGAAAAGCGTGCTATGAAGCACAGCGCAACCGCTACCTCGCCAAACAGGCTCGTCACTTTTACTGCCTTTTGCACTAGCGGCGGACTACGTTCGGTTTCATTCTGTGAGTTCCACAGCTTGACTAAATGTAGTAATTTCGCCTTACGCGACTTGTTTTTCTTCCGAAAAACATGTTTCACACCCATTATATTTGTTGTTCTAACTCACCTACACCAAAAAGTCGGTATGACGAAATACCTTATCATGGGTGGGACTGAAAAATGTCATGAATCCTAAACCTCAACCGAACCAACAAACAACAACAAAACAAACAAAAAAAGAGAAAAAAAGGCCATAATCGAATCCGGTTTTCATATACCGGAAGAATCCCACCCATGCCTTATTCACTAACCAGAACGGGAAGAAATGATCTGCCACCTACACTGACGTTATAAGAAGGACTGTAAAAAAGAAAAAGAAAAAAAAGGACTGTTTGTTTAAACACTGAGAGGTGAACAAGGTGGTTACTTCATGTACGTAGGCTCGCGCCTCTCTAGTGACAGCTTTCCATAAAGCCAACACTTGTGCCTCGCACGTGCGTCAAAAACCCATCACAGATGTGTGCAATATGCAAGAACCCGTATTCCCCAACCGGGATGGGAATAAATGATCTGCCACCTGCATTGACGCTATGGGTATTGCAATTCTCACATGGTGCTGCCGTTTCGTTCTATATGAGGAACAACGTATGCCACAATCAGCACCTTTTAGAAATAAAATTCGGCACCTTTCCAGAAGAACAAATTGAAAAGTGTCCGACTGGACGAAGAACCGTATTCCCCTATCTGGGAGAGGAATAGATAACTTACCACCAGCACTGACGCAATGCGTGTTGTAACTCCCAAATGGGACTGCACGGTCTCGTTCCACATTAGCAACAACCTTTTCCGCTATCAGCAATTTGTGGAATGGGTGTCCAAAGTTATTGTAACTTTTTAGAAATGAGAAATGAAAAAGTTCATTCCACAACTGTTCGACATTATCAGAATCCGAATTCCCTTACCGGGACGGGGATAACTGGCCTGTCACCCGCACTGACGCTATGGGTAATCCATGCAGCAATTCTCGAACAGGACTGGCGTGGTGATCTCAGCACCGTTTCGTTTCGCACCAGAAATAACAGATACCGTTATCATCACATTTAGGAAAGTAAAACACAAACTCTATTCCATAAGTGTACAACATGACAAGAAAGTGTATTCCCTTGCCACGAGACTAAATGACCTGCTTCCTGTTCTGACGCTATGCATATATGGGTATTGTTACTTTGAAATGGGACTGGCACAGCAAGCTCCGTATCGTTCCGTGTCAGAAACAGCGCATGCCACTATCGGCATTTTTACAGGAATGACGATTTTTCACGCTGTTGTCGCCTGCACGGAATGGAATCTGCGGGGGCATGTTAGACATGTGGGAGTTTATGACAGCTCGTATCATCGACATAGGCCCTTGAAAATGGTGGTATTTGGGTTGTGGAGGGGGCATAGGATTGATGTGTGTGCGTGTGTGTGTGTGTGTGTGTGTTTGTGTGTGTGTGTGTGTGTGTGTTATATTTGTGTGTGTGTGTGTGTGTGTGTGTATATGTATATGTGTGTGTGTGTGTTTGTGTGTGTATATATATATATATATATGTGTACGGTGTGTGTGTGTGTGTGTGTGTGTGTGTGTGTGTGTGTGTTTGTGTGCGCGTGCGTGCATGCGCTCTCTCTTGCCAAATACTATCACAGGGGATACAGTATTCTTAGGCAGAACTCACACTCCACCCAAGCGCCAGCCACCCAGTGTAAAGTGCCTGTGGAGTGTATGGATCTATGGAGACACTGTCTGGTGCCACTATATCCTAGTCTAAAGCGACTGTGCCAAAATGGATTGCCGTTGTGTTTTCTGTCTTGGTATGTATGTAGAAAAGGACATTCTGTTCAAGTATCAGACATGTCTTTCAAGGCGCGTGGGCTGTAAGTAGTCTGTTGTGTTGTCTGGAATTATGCTGCAAAATGGATCGGCGTGGTGTTTTCTATCTTGGTAGGCAGACGAACAAGTAAACCCGTTGTGAGTGTCAGACAGGTCTGAAGGGTCTGGGGTCTGGATACTCCACTGTGATGTCGGAAATTGCACGGATAGAGTTAACGAGACTGAGACTGTGACTGGGACGGAACTTTATTTGTCAAGGATAAAGATTTAAGGCTTTGCCTTTTCTTACAATCTGTCCTTGGACGAGTAACAATGAGAGAGACATCTAGGATATATTTTCCCAGACTAAGAAAAAAATTCTTTTTTTCTTCCAAATGCGCGCGTCAAAAACCAATTCCAGTGCAGTATGGGCGCGAAACCGAATTCCTTAACCAGCACGGGAATAATAGACCACCTGCACCGACCTCATGAGAATTGCAACTCCCAAATGAGACTGCCGTGGTAGACACCGTTTCATTCCACAACAGGCACAAAGCATACCCACAGAGATACAGAATGACCAGGTCAGAAGTTCATTAATTAGAAGTGATCAACGACCATTACCTGCAGTCGACGCGCGTCGATACAAGCTCCTATTGGGCTTTCCCAAGAGCCGATGTTAAAAGAAATTGAATGGGTAATTCTTGGAAATCTGTCACTGAACGCATTGAATAATTATGCAACCCTTTGATGAATTCGATATTTCATACACCACTCAAAAGCTTTGGAATAAAGAAAAAGGAATACAAGACAAGAAGTAAGAGTTGAGAAAATAAGAAAAAGTTGAAAGATTTAAGTCGATGTGTAAAATACTCAACCTGTTCAGTTTCTTACTGGACATAATAGCATTTGGTGTGTTCGTGTACATTGTGCAGACATTTGCGATAAAAGACCTTCTATATTTGTTCAGTCTTGGATATTATTGCATCAGACCGGTGGGCAACAAAGCACAAACGCATCAGAACACGTTAATGTCAAGGAGAGGGTTTTGTATACGAAACAAACACAGGGTCACCAGCTCTTAGGTTCGTGAGATAACACAGACTGGAAAGGACGTATTTGTAAACCTTATTTTCCTCTCTTGAGACAGAAAAGCCTGGGCCAACTTGCATTGTAGTGTAAGACAGAAAAGCCTGGGCCAACTTTCATTGCAGTGTAAGACAGAAAAGCCTGGGCCAACTTTCATTGTAGTGTAAGACAGAAAAGCCTGGGCCAACTTTCATTGTAGTGTAAGACAGAAAAGCCTGGGCCAACTTTCATTGTAGTGTAAGACAGAAAAGCCTGGGCCAACTTTCATTGTAGTGTAAGACAAAAAAGCCTGGGCCAACTTTCATTGTAGTGTAAGACAGAAAAGCCTGGGCCAACTTTCATTGTAGTGTAAGACAGAAAAGCCTGGGCCAACTTTCATTCTAGTGTAAGACAGAAAAGCCTGGGCCAACTTTCATTGTTGTGTAAGACAGAAAAGCCTGGGCCAACTTTCATTGCAGTGTAAAACAGAAAAGCCTGGGCCAGCTTTCATTGTAGTGTAAGACAGAAAAGCCTGGGCCAACTTTCATTGTAGTGTAAGACAGAAAAGCCTCGGCCAACTTTCATTGTAGTGTAAGACAGAAAAGCCTGGGCCAACTTTCATTGTAGTGTAAGACAGAAAGGCCTGGGCCAACTTTCATTGTAGTGTAAGACAGAAAAGCCTGGGCCAACTTTCATTGTAGTGTAAGACAGAAAAGCCTGGGCCAACTTTCATTGTAGTGTAAGACAGAAAAGCCTGGGCCAACTTTCATTGTAGTGTAAGACAGAAAAGCCTGGGCCAACTTGCATTGTAGTGTAAGACAGAAAAGCCTCGGCCAACTTTCATTGTAGTGTAAGACAGAAATGCCGGGGATGGCATACAATTTCTAAGACATTTGGTTTCTCATTTTAGCAATAAGAATAACAACAATCCAGAAACAGATAGACTGCAACGTTCCAACATTCACAATCAAAAAACAAGAATGGAACGTTTTGTTGTGTCTATAATAAACGTTGGAACGTTTTGTTGTGTCTATAATAAACGTTGTAACGTTTTGTTGTGTCTATAATAAACGTTGTAACGTTTTGTTGTGTCTATAATAAACGTTGTAACGTTTTGTTGTGTCTATAATAAACGTTGTAACGTTTGTTGTGTCTATAATAAACGTTGTAACGTTTTGTTGTGTCTATAATAAACGTTGTAACGTTTTGTTGTGTCTATAATAAACGTTGGAACGTTTTGTTGTGTCTATAATAAACGTTGGAACGTTTTGTTGTGTCTATAATAAACGTTGGAACGTTTTGTTGTGTCTATAATAAACGTTGGAACGTTTTGTTGTGTCTATAATAAACGTTGTAACGTTTTGTTGTGTCTATAATAAACGTTGTAACGTTTTGTTGTGTCTATAATAAACGTTGTAACGTTTTGTTGTGTCTATAATAAACGTTGTAACGTTTTGTTGTGTCTATAATAAACGTTGTAAAGTTTGTTGTGTCTATAATAAACGTTGTAACGTTTTGTTGTGTCTATAATAAACGTTGTAAACTTTGGTGTGTCTATAATAAACGTTGTAACGTTTTGTTGTGTCTATAATAAACGTTGTAACGTTTTGTTGTGTCTATAATAAACGTTGTAAAGTTTGTTGTGTCTATAATAAACGTTGTAAAGTTTGTTGTGTCTATAATAAACGTTGTAACGTTTTGTTGTGTCTATAATAAACGTTGTAAAGTTTGTTGTGTCTATAATAAACGTTGTAAAGTTTGTTGTGTCTATAATAAACGTTGTAAAGTTTGTTGTGTCTATAATAAACGTTGTAACGTTTTGTTGTGTCTATAATAAACGTTGTAAAGTTTGTTGTGTCTATAATAAACGTTGTAAAGTTTGTTGTGTCTATAATAAACGTTGTAAAGTTTGTTGTGTCTATAATAAACGTTGTAACGTTTTGTTGTGTCTATAATAAACGTTGTAAAGTTTGTTGTGTCTATAATTTAAGTTATTGAGACATCCCAGTGCACTAAGGGATTTATAGAGCAAATCGAGAAAATGTATTATTGAACGAAGCACATAGCGCTGAGTTCAATAATTATTTTCGAGATTTGCTCTATAAATACCTTAGTGCACTGGGATTGTTTCAATAACGATATTGTCAGTACCGTCATAGAAAAAAGAAAATTCCAAACGCACATTTTGCAACGCGCATTTGAATAGGCACAACTGTGTGGTCAGGTCGTGTTCAGTAAAGATCTACTTTTGTGTGGGGTGTCTCAAGTGTGTCGTGCTTTCGTCACACGCATTTTAATTTCTGTTGGTAAATTCCAGTGTAGCGTTAAGCTGAACAGTGATGATCTTTCAGAGAGACCTCATTTGAACTCGGAGAAAGGACTTCGTTATTTGCGATTCGAAACCTCCAGTCGAGCTTCGACGGATTGACTGTGCGGAGTGACTCCCCTTGAATTGACTCGAAGCGAGACTCGACGGTTTGCACATTTTCAAAACAAATGTGGCATATTTCTCGTGTTGTATCTTCACTCATCGGGGAGTCTGATACTAAATATGAACGGTAAGAATGCTCTGAACCCTACACGTATTATATCCCCATCGTTTTTTCGTTCACATTTGCCCAACATGTTAATTTGCTGAGCGGGGTTAATGTCGTCTGCTAGGCTACCTGGGCGAACCACTGCAGTCTGCACTGAGTCTGCACCAGGGACGTATATTAGAGGTCTATGGTCTGCACGCATGAGGCTGGCTGTTAATAAGTCTTATATATGGTAAGAACGTTCTGAACCCTACACGTTTTCGATTACGATTGTTCTTGCCTTGAAATAATAATTCGGAAACCATTCATTTACTGAACTGATGTAGTCGTATTTCTGTGTAGTCTGCTACAGAGTCGATCGAGTCAGTCTTCCAAACAAGTCTAGCTGGTACGTTATCGGAATAACACTTGTGTTTTCTGTTAGCCGCTGGGAATTGTATACTAACTCATCATTTGGTAATGTGGATGATAAGCTACATGTCACTAACACGGCATATGAGAAGAATCTATGCAAGTCGGCGAAAATTAGATGAAACACAGCGGCTTCTATTTTTAGATCAGTGGCACTGGCACAGGCACATGCAATCTGTCAGAAAAAAACCCACTTCTGCTTTAATTGAGAAGCAGGGAATTTATGGTCATTTGGTATTGTGGAGAATATAAGCTACATGTCATTAATTAATTCTGAGGATGAGCGCACAGTCTCGCTTAGGCAAAGGGCGGAAGAATACCGTTTTAGCGCATCGCCATTAGCCAATCAACTGGTTCACATCAGTCATGTGACACCAGTACTTACTGACAATAAACGTTGGAACGTTTTGTTGTGTCTATAATAAACGTTGGAACGTTTTGTTGTGTCTATAATAAACGTTGGAACGTTTTGTTGTGTCTATAATAAACGTTGGAACGTTTTGTTGTGTCTATAATAAACGTTCCAATTACCTACCATTCTTGTGTTTTGATTCAATAATGATAAAGTCAAACTGCATGACTGTTGTCCCAGTGTCTCTTGGCGCAAAAATATCTTTCTTACCGGGAACAATATCTAATCAATCATCATAGCTCCGTCCAGGTTTTTACGTGGGATTAGATCTTTTCTCCGCTTGGAAACATACCACAAAACGACACCCTGGTGCTTACTCCGCAACGGGGATACTTGCTGTTGCTGAATTACCTGCGACATTAAACCCTGTTCTGTATTGCAAAATTAATGTACACAGAAATCCTCGTCTGCACAGAAATCTGCAAGGAAGTAGTTTTGGCATGCGTAGAAGTGGAAGGACGCTCTTACTTAATGCATTTGCATGGACAGATATGTGATGGTTATCATGACCGTTCACTCAAGGCTAAAGGAACCTTTACAACGAGATTTTAGTGATCGAGGAAGACAAAGATGAAGAGTGATCGGAAGCAGAAGAGTGTAAACGAGTAATACTTGAAAACGAACAGGAAAAGTGGAAATAAACTAAGAAAATATGCAAGAACAGAATGATGTACGCTTCCTAGCCTCGGAAATCGAATCAAACATGTCATTCTTCTGCACACACGGCCAAATCCAACGGAAGACGATGGCCTTTGGACATCCCTCTTCTTCTTATTCTTCGCCTTTTACACTCGGATTCCAGCTCATGAGATGAAGCTGCTGGTCTTCTGTAGAGCCTTTGGACATCGCTACTCACGCTTTGTGCGCATGAGCTGTGGTCAATGAAAAGGTCACGGGAAGAAAATTAGCCAATCAGACCAGGGTACTGTTCCTTTGCGTTCCATGCAACTAACCGTTATTCGCCCTTCATAAGAATTCCTCTCCCACTCTCAGGCACAAAGGGCGGATGAGCCATGAAAGACTGTATTGGCCGGAATTCATTCTGCGCCTCACCCTGGACGTTTGACCCTCAATCAGTCCCTGGTCATCATGCAGACCGCACACGTGTTTGTCTGAACTGCATCCCCGGATGGTGAAAGGCGTTGAGTGTCTGAGGTAAACCCATTTTAGGGTCCTGCCCTGAACGCGAAATACCGTACATCCTGGGACGGCTAAGGACATTGATTGTCTGAGATAAAACCCATTGTTGGGTCCTGCCCTGAAAACGAACTGCATCGTAGGATGGCAAAGGACATTGATTGTCTGAGATAGACCCGTTGTACTGTCCTGCCCTCACGCGGAAAGGTACACGCAGTGTTGCTTTGTCAAGGGGGAGCAATATTGTGTGATGCAAATAAGTCTGGCCCCAGTTAAGTGCCAGATGCAGTGGTGCGGTTATCCTGTTTTACAACCAGAGTTGGTGAACTTACTACCGTTTCTGCATTTGGTAAAATTGAAGCTGTATGACTTCAGTTCCCAAAACCAACCAACTCCATACGAGCTGTAGTTTTCTGTATTTTGAAACCAGTTCAAGTGTTAGCGATTTGCAAATGTACATCAGTTAAAATAAGACTTCCACCAACTTGTCTGCTCCTTAAACAAACGAGAAGAAGAAGAAAACAAGAAATTCCTCCGAGGTAGGAAAAACACCCCCGTCCTTACCATTCTCACTGCCACCAACTGAGAAGGTTATTTCCCTTTGACCATTAATATGTCCCTCTATAAGTCCTTGTAGAATCTTAATCCACCAATAACTCCCTAACCGTGTGTTTGACTGGTCCCAATTTTTGTAAGGACCGTCTCAGGAATGTATAGAACCTGTTCACCAAGTTTGGTGACGATCGGTCCGTTCATTCTTGAGATCTATATGCGAACACAAACACACAAACAAACAAACACATCGACCGAATCCTATACACACCCCTATACCGGGGGTGTAATAAACACAAACGGCGGTTTCAAGGAAGAACAACGTAATAATCTAACCCCAACACACGAGCTGCGATATTGCCACATAGATAAATGTGCGTATAAATGTGCCTGCGTGTCAAATATCCCACACCAATAAAAAGAGTTTGATGTCGTTTTGACGAAAGAAAAGTTCTTCTCAGTCTGTAGTGAATTCTGCTCCGTTCGCAAGCAGCAATAGTCGCGAGCGCCATATTGATATTCATACAGTTGAAATAGATCTACTCTCGTGAGTATCAAGTATTGATTTGACGGAAGTGTGCACTCTTCTTCCATTAACCTAGACGTATGCTTACCTCTTTGTGTGAAGATCAAGTAATAAAGGGAGGTAAGCATCCCAGACACCATTCAGACGTCAGTAAATTGGATTTCTAGGTGAAACAAGTCCCTTGGCGTTCAAGAAAGTACAAAGTATGGAACACATACGCAACTTTCAGCCTAATGCAATTTGGTAAATAAATTTGTTTACCATTATGATTATTACACCCCCGGTATAGGGGTGTGTATAGGATTCGGTCGATGTGTTTGTTTGTTTGTGTGTTTTGTTCGCATATAGATCTCAAGAATGAACGGACCGATCGTCACCAAACTTGGTGAACAGGTTCTATACATTCCTGAGACGGTCCTTACAAAAATTGGGACCAGTCAAACACACGGTTAGGGAGTTATTGGTGGATTAAGATTCTACAAGGACTTATAGAGGGACATATTAATGGTCAAAGGGAAATAACCTTCTCAGTTGGTGGCAGTGAGAATGGTAAGGACGGGGGTGTTTTTCCTACCTCGGAGGAATTTCTTGTTTATTTCTGTTTTTACTCTTACCGAACCTATGCAATCTATTCCATTCTTTTCAATCCAGACAGTGTCCGCTGTTATCACGATCAAAACTCACAACCGTGGGAGTTGTTTTTATTGATTTATTTTCTATTTTCTCTCTCCATTCGTAACAGAAGACTACACCATTCGCACCGAATCAGCCACAAACCTTTCCCCAAACGGCCGCCCCCCCCCCCCCCCCCCATCCTATCTGTTCTTGAGATTAAGAGTTTTCAAGAATCGACCGGCCAGTAACCTAAATCTCTGTGCACACATTCAAGCCAAAATGACGTGATGATCAAGTTCTACGTTACAATATATATATACAAGCTATTGAGAGTTTTCCTAGGATGTGTAAAATGGTGCAAACGCCATATCATTCATAAAGCGGCGTGTTCACGTACTAGGTGGTCATTTGTTCACAATTATGTGTCCTCATACAGAACTGGAGACGCCATTCCAGAATCAGTGAGTTACTTCCCTTCTGAGCTTCCGTCCGCTCTTCCAACAGACGTCGACAACCTCCGTAAACACGCTAGCGACGACAGCCTCGTTGGGATTATCAAGGAGAAGCCCCCAAGATGAATGGTCACTTCGAGGTTTTGACGCGTCGTCAATTTACCATACCGTGCCTCGTTTCGCAAACCGGGTTCTGAGAGAGAGAAACACTAATTTTACGCCCTCACGGCAAAGCCATTTGGGGCATGTTCCCGGGTTTCACCCCGACTTTAGATACACTAGTGCATGCGTGTGTAGGTGGTATCAGCCATCTACACCTATCGCAGAATGACCGTCACACAGGGGGGTGGGGTGGGGTGGGGTGGGGGGAGGGGGGAGGGGGGAGGGGGGCATGGATACCGTCTCTGAGCCTACACATACAGTTGACTCGTGTCCGTCCCGGCCTGGATTCGAACCCGCGACCCTAGAATCACAAGGTCAGTGCTCTACCACCTGAGCTACCCGGGACCCGGCGTTCCTTGTGAAGGGACTCTGCTTGCTTTCTAGCATTTTGAACTCAAGTCCTTGGCCTAGGTACTGACAGAAAAGGGACGTAACCAATTATACATTTAATATTACAAAATGGAATTCGAAGCGGGCACAGTTGACACAGTTTGTGCCATGCAAGATTTACGGCAGCAAATGGTCAATGAAAAAGGTTCAATATGCGGGGACCCAGTTTAGAACTCTGTTTTTCTTCACTCGTTCGCACGTTGCGAGAGAAAGGCGTTGAAGACAGATAGCAGTGATGACACCTCCAGAATTACGATGTCACTTTGTGATGCGTTTCTCTCAGCAGCCCAAAGCCAGCGAGTGTCAGAATATAATGGTTTACGCCAACTTGACCTTGCGACTCCGTCAAACAGCCGCAAACGCTTATTGCATCTTTAGCAAATCTATCAGTGACCGCAGACGGCAGAGTTCAGCATATGACAGACTATTTCACAGTCTAGAAAGCTGGTCCTATTCTTGCCAAGCAGCAGCGTGAACGTTCTTGTATGTCATTTCAAGGGCTGGCTTTAGGTCTCTTTCATCCCTAGATAGCAATGTATTGATAGTGGCTCCACTGCGGATGGGATCGTCTCAGTCTGGCGAAGTAGCAGTTTTAGACACTTCTGTACCTTATTTGGAGACATGAATTCAAGCCCCTTTCACCAACGAAGAGCAATGTATTTATTGATTGTAGCTCTACGGAATTTTGAGGGCTGTTCACATGCATATGGACTGGGTGGCCGAGTGGTAACGCACTTGCGCTCGGAAGCGAGAGGTTGCGAGTTCGACCCTGGGTCAGGGCGTTAGCAATTTTCTTCCCCCTTTCCTAACCTAGGTTGTGGGTTCAAGTGCTAGTCTTCCGGATGAGACGAAAAACCGAGGTCCCTTCGTGTACATTACATTGGGGTGTGCACGTTAAAGATCCCACGATTGACAAAAGAGTCTTTCCTGGCAAAATTGTATTGGCATAGATAAAAATGTCCACCAAAATACCCGTGTGACGTGGAATAATAGGCCGTGAAAAGTAGGATATGCGCCGAAATGGCTGCGATCTGCTGGCCGATGTGAATGCGTGATGTATTGTGTAAAAAAAAGTTCCATCTCACACGGCATAAACAAATCCCTGCGCCTTGAATATGTGCGCAATATAAATTGCATAAAAAAATTTAAAAAAATTAAAATCCCTGCGCTTAGAACTGTACCCACGGAATACGCGCGATATAAGCCTCATATTGATTGATATTGATTGATTGATGCAGAAAGCAAGATATGGATAGTGATACTACGGTATTTAGAAGTTAAGTTCAAGACCTTTCCATCGACCGAAATTAACTTACTGATTGTCATTCTGCGGTATTTCGGAAGGTTTAGTCCAAGTTATTACACCGACACAAAGCACTATATTGATGGTGATTTCACCGACACAAAGCACTATATTGATGGTGATTTCACCGACACAAAGCACTATATTGATGGTGATTACACCGACACAAAGCACTATATTGATGGTGATTACACCGACACAAAGCACTATATTGATGGTGATTACACCGACACAAAGCACTATATTGATGGTGATTACACCGACACAAAGCACTATATTGATGGTGATTACACCGACACAAAGCACTATATTGATGGTGATTACACCGACACAAAGCACTATATTGATGGTGATTACACCGACACAAAGCACTATATTGATGGTGATTACACCGACACAAAGCACTATATTGATGGTGATTTCACCGACACAAAGCACTATATTGATGGTGATTACACCGACACAAAGCACTATATTGATGGTGATTACACCGACACAAAGCACTATATTGATGGTGATTACACCGACACAAAGCACTATATTGATGGTGATTACACCGACACAAAGCACTATATTGATGGTGATTACACCGACACAAAGCACTATATTGATGGTGATTACACCGACACAAAGCACTATATTGATGGTGATTACACCGACACAAAGCACTATATTGATGGTGATTACACCGACACAAAGCACTATATTGATGGTGATTACACCGACACAAAGCACTATATTGATGGTGATTACACCGACACAAAGCACTATATTGATGGTGATTACACCGACACAAAGCACTATATTGATGGTGATTACACCGACACAAAGCACTATATTGATGGTGATTTCACGGCATTTGAAGGGTCAGTCCAAGGTCTTTTCACCGACAGACAGCAATTCACAGACAGTGTCTCCACGGTATCTGAGGGCTTAGTCCAAAGCCCTTTCACTATAGGAAGCAATCTATTGATAGTGGTCCAAACGCTGTGCATGATCGCCCTTTTGATACTGACGGGGAAAGGAGACAAGGCCTGTCAGTGCTGGATTCGATCAGGGATGTTTTCTAGTACAAGAGGAGCTGAAGAATTGTCAGTATTTCGATCGCTTTGGTTCCGACCCTTCGCTTGCCATGTTGAGACTCATGGCCACGGAAGCGTGGTATACCCTCTTCTTCACGCTGTTCTGGAAGATTTGCTATTGGTGATGAGGGATTAACGCGCTCGCGCACATACCTTCCCACAACCAAAGTAACACATACGCACTTACACACACACACGCACGTAGGCACACACTTACACATATACCAAGACACACATATATACATATCGGGGATATAGCTCAGTTGGTAGCGCGCTGGATTTGTATTCAGTTGGCCGCTGTCAGCGCGAGTTCGATCCCAGGTTCGGCGGAAATTTATTTCACAGAGTCAACTTTGTGTGCAGACTCTCTTCGGTGTCCGAACCACCCCCCGTG
>NC_090246.1:8638286-8681538 GCF_037325665.1 Littorina saxatilis | reverse complement strand
ATATATACATATCGGGGATATAGCTCAGTTGGTAGCGCGCTGGATTTGTATTCAGTTGGCCGCTGTCAGCGCGAGTTCGATCCCAGGTTCGGCGGAAATTTATTTCACAGAGTCAACTTTGTGTGCAGACTCTCTTCGGTGTCCGAACCACCCCCCGTGTATACTACATTGGGTATGCACGTTAAAGATCCCACGATTGACAAAAGGGTCTTTCCTGGCAAAATTGCTTAGGCACAGTTAATAATTGTCTACCATACCCGTGTGACTTGGAATAAGGCCGTGAAAGGTAAATATGCGCCGACATGGCTGCAATCCACTGGCCGTATAAAATTTCATCTCACACGGCATCACTGCAGAGCGCCTAGAACTGTACCCACGGAATATGCGCGATATAAGCCTCATTGATTGATTGATTGATATTGAGAGAGAGAGAGAGAGAGAGAGAGAGAGAGAGAGGAGAGAGAGAGAGGAGAGAGAGAGAGAGAGATAGACAGACAGACAGACAGACAGACAGACAGGTCTGTCTGCCTCTCTCCCTCCGCTTTTGTTTTCTGCCTTTGTTTCTCTTTTGTGTGTGTGAATGTACGTGATTAGAGTGGTCCCTCTCTGGGCGAGGGCTGGTTGAAAAAAAGCTCGTTTCCAATGCTTATGCCACAACCCTCGTAACATACATTTGATTTGATGTGCTCTCTCTCTCTCTTTCTCTCTCTCTCTCTCTCTCTCTCTCTCTCTCTCTCTCTCTCTCTCTCTCTCTCTCTCTCCCTATTTCTTTCTCTCTCTCTTTCGACAGGAAAAACAAACCCGCAAAACACAATATCTGTCCCAATTAAGACGACGTCTGCCAGAACGCCAGCACCTTCCAACCCCCGTCAGGAACGGGTCAACT
The DNA here is from genome assembly GCF_037325665.1 of Littorina saxatilis. Classification (NCBI taxonomy): domain Eukaryota; kingdom Metazoa; phylum Mollusca; class Gastropoda; order Littorinimorpha; family Littorinidae; genus Littorina; species Littorina saxatilis. The sequence continues at coordinate 8,680,652 of NC_090246.1, read as the reverse complement.
CAACCTTTTTCTGCTGGTGGGCAGTGTAACACTCTAATCTGTCATTCCACGGCGACATGTGATGCGCAGCCAACCTTGAAGCCCCACGGCAGAGATATTAATTCTCTCGCGGTATTTTTACAATTCCAAACTGCACTTAGAAACACACTATCGTCTGTCGTTGTTCGGTTCAAAATTGCAACAAAAAACATATGCTGCCTCTGCTAAGCATGCCCTGGGAAAGCACGGCTTTATTCTCCCCATGCATTCCCTTGGTCTCCATTTCTTCATTCTAAAATCATCAAACAAGTTGGAATGCCGTGGGGAGAAACGTTATCTCTTTTGAGGGCACTCTTTTGATGACAGACACTTTTTTGTAATACATGTAAGAGAAAATGGCTTTACGCTTCAGGTGATTCTATGGGGGTGTTTTATTGGCTGCAAAAACACAGGTATAGAAAAACGGAGATGAAAGCTGCAATATTGTGTTGCATGAAGGCATGTGCTTCTCGTTATATTCATAATGCCTGGATCAAAGAAGTATTTCGCGTTTGTTCAGAAAGTGTTGAAAAGCCTTCTCTTTTTATTTGTAATCGCATTGCATGGATTAGGTATCACTCGTATAAAACAGTTTGGGTTAAATCGCCTTTTCGAAGCCAGTCAATATTCGACTGCATGATTTATCGCAGAAAGGGAGAGGAGACCTCTGTCTCCCTGAGTATGTGTGTATGCGTGTGGAATGCGAATCTACAAAATATTTTGAAAGGGTCGTTTCGGGTAAAGAGCTTGAACAGCATACTTTGCGACAAATAACTCTTTCGTATTCTCGTTTCTTTGTTGACAGCTATTTGTGAAAACTAAATTGGTTTTGCTTTAAGAGTGCAATTGTGTTTCCTGGTTTGTTTTTATAATGCCCTTCCTCTGTTTAAGTGTGTGCGATTTGTACGTCTTTGTTACATTAATTTTATGTTGCGATTGTGCTCTTCAATTGTGTTTCCTTGGTTGTTTTTATAATGCTTTTTCTGTGATTATGTGTGTGCCTCGTTTCACGTTGCGTCTTTGTAAACTAAATCCAGCTCTGTTGGGGTTGTAAGTTGTATATGAGCGCTTCCTCTCTGTTTTGGTGATAATAATCTTCATTTTTCCCTTCGTCAAAAACCAATTTGTTTTATGATGCGCCTTCTGCAGGTTCAGCCGGGAGGTTTCATATTCTGCAGTGCGATGATTAAAGGCGCACTCCTTCCTGTTTGAAGTGTTTGGATCACCGCCTTACACCTGGCCAGGCTTTTACCTCGGATAAGACCATCCCTCCACTTAGTCACACGCCAAAAATGAACAGCCCGGGTGCTCCTAATGAACAGCCCGGGTGCTCCTAATGAACAGCCCGGGTGCTCTAAATGAACAGCCCGGGTGCTCTAAATGAACAGCCCGGGTGCTCCTAATGAACAGCCCGGGTGCTCTAAATGAACAGCACGGGTGCTCTAAATGAACAGCACGGGTGCTCTAAATGAACAGCACGGGTGCTCTAAATGAACAGCCCGGGTGCTCCTAATGAACAGATTGGGTGCTCTAAATGAACAGCACGGGTGCTCTAAATGAACAGCCCGGGTGCTCTAAATGAACAGCACGGGTGCTCTAAATGAACAGCCCGGGTGCTCTAAATGAACAGCACGGGTGCTCTAAATGAACAGCACGGGTGCTCTAAATGAACAGCCCGGGTGCTCCTAATGAACAGCCCGGGTGCTCTAAATGAACAGCCCGGGTGCTCTAAATGAACAGCACGGGTGCTCTAAATGAACAGCACGGGTGCTCTAAATGAACAGCCCGGGTGCTCTAAATGAACAGCACGGGTGCTTTAAATGAACAGCCCGGGTGCTCTAAATGAACAGCCCGGGTGCTCTCTTAGCACAGTGGTATTCTTTTATGAACTAATTCCGTAAAAGCCACAAGTGGCTCTTTAATTGTTTTCATTTTTTATCCAAAAAATCCTTCTTTAAACTTACTACAGGAATCAATCAGTGTTGATTGTTGGTATATGTCCAAGTTGAGGGATGTTCTTACCCAGGTAGAAGCCTGGTCAGATTTGAAATTAGTCGAACTGTTTTCAGAAGAAAGGGTGTGCCTTTAATCTTCTGTGGCTATTTTTGCCGTATCGTATACAACGCTCCGCAGATGTTCTAAATGTCAAAGCCGATCCCCTTTCTTGTCTTTGCTTGTAACAATTGTTGTTTTTGTCTTCACAAGGATTGTTTATAGCTTACATACTGCTTGCATTGACTACCAGATTAAACAACAACAACACACACACACACACACACACACACACACACACACACACACAAACACACACACACATCCACGCACATCCACACACACACTCACACATCCACACACACACACACACACACACACACACACACACACACACACACACATACGTGTTCAGAAACAATTGTACGAAACCAAAGTTTGCAAAATCTAAGCTAACCGTGTTAGTTTGTTTAGCATACTTCCACTAGCCAGTGAGAAGGTAGAGACGAAAGATAACTCGAAAGAGGAGCACAAACAAAGGAAGCTAAACACTGAGACAAAAAAAGGGAGCTGGTTGGCGCATTTACTCGAAGAGGGTTGGTGGTCGACAACAAAAGCGGGCCATTCAACCATAAAAAAACACAAAAAACCCACCAAAAAACTGCTCTCTTAAAACAAGACTCGTGAGAACAATCTGACTGATCTTTGCTTGATATGTAAGGATGTTGTTGATCCTAAACTTGCTTATTATATATTATATCCATAGATTGTTGAATAAAACACTGTTTAAACCAATACGTACGGATAGAGGTTTTAGACACAAGCCTATAGTCTCATAACCTGTCCTAAATATAAAACAAACATGATAATACCTTAATTATACAGTTATTTATTATGTGTACATCTAAACTAAGCAAACCGAAAAACAACAAAGAAAGAAAGAAAGAAAGAAACAAAGAATAAAACACAAACAAACAAACAAACACAAAAGTATCATACAACATGGGAATGCTAAATTGTGCGCAAAGAGACAGAGACATTGAGAGACAAAGACAGACAGACAGACAGACAGACAGACAGACAGACAGACAGACAGACAGACAGAAATAGAGAGACGGCGTTGATCACGATTAGCTGGCTTCTGTGCAATGTTTCCCTCCACCTCTCTCTTTACGACTCCCCCCCCCCCCCCCCCCACACCTCACTCCCCTTCTACCTCACGCGTTTGCTCACCCTCCTCTCTCCCCACTCCTCACGAGGGGAAGGGAATCTTGCGACATGGGCCCTAAACGAGGTTTGGGTGATTGAGTTTTGTTCATGGTAATCAGGCCGCCGTACTTTCTCTTTCCTCTTCATCACTTTGTTATCCCATTGCTGGGAAATTCGGGTCACTTCCTCCCAGTGGAAAACGAGCAGCAGAAAGAGTGGCGTTACCCAGGTGTTAGCGGTTTGGGTGTAACCAGCCGTGCACTTGCACTTCTGTCAGAAGGACCGAGGTCTTTCACATGTCAAAGCGGTGACACGGGGTGAGGCATAGATACCGTCTCTCGAGTCTGCGCATATTGTGACCCTCCAGCACGTTTTTGTTGTTGTTGGAACATTAGCACTCTATTTGTTTCACATTTCTTTACCACGGACTGCATTCCTGGATTGTATCAGCTGTAACGGCATCCTAAACGAATACATAAAATACACGAAAAGCTAACTGTCAAAACACATTGAAAGAAAGAAACAAAGAAATAAAGAAAGAAAATAATAAAGAAACAAAGAAAGACAAATACAAAAGCAGGGTAAATAAATTTGTTTTCACTGACTTATTCCAGTTTTAGAACAATAAAAACGTAAAGTGATACAAAAAAAGGAAAAAAAAGAGACAAGATATTGCCTCACTTGAAAATATTGTCCGCTGCACAGCAAGCTCGTGTTATTGCAAAACATTTTTTTCCGTGTAACATTAGATGACGGGTGATTTGCAAAAATCAGACAAAATAAGTAAGCGCCCGCTGCGCTGTCATTATCTCAGTTCCTTGAAACAATTTAGCGCCCGCTGCGCTGTCATTATCTAAGATTTTCTTGTTTTGGCCCCGTACCAGTTATTGTGTTACACTTGCGAATAGGCTGGTAGTAGGCATTTAGTGCTGTCCAGGTCCTTGAAAAAAGTAAGCGTCTGCGCTGTCATTACACCCCTGGTATAGGGGTGTGTATAGGATTCGGTCGATGTGTTTGTTTGTTTGTTTGTGTGTTTGTGGTCGCATATAGATCTCAAGAATGAACGGACCGATCGTCACCAAACTTGGTGAACAGGTTCTATACATTCCTGAGACGGTCCTTACAAAAATTGGGGCCAGTCAAACACACGGTTAGGGAGTTATTGGTGGATTAAGATTCTACAAGGACTTATAGAGGGACATATTAATGGTCAAAGGGAAATAACCTTCTCAGTTGGTGGCAGTGAGAATGGTAAGGACGGGGGTGTTTTTCCTACCTCGGAGGAATTTCTTGTTATCTTAGATGTTCTTGTTTCTCGTTCTGTTTATTACCTTACACTTACGAAAAAGGCTGATAATGAACATCTAGTGGTTGTGTGCATCGGGTTTGAGCTACCGCTTTGTGTTGATATTGGCTAAAGCACATTACATTTTGGTTTGTTGCTAGGAGCTACGCATAACCAGCTTTTCGTAAATAAACGCCGTGCCAAATTGTTCTGCTGGGAGAGAGAGAGAGAGAGAGAGAGAGAGAGAGAGAGAGAGAGAGAGAGAGAGAGAGAGAGAGAGAGAGAGAGAGAGAGACAGCGAGAGAGAGCCAGAGAGAGACATACAGGGAGACATACAGGGAGACATACAGAGAGACATACAGAGAGAAATACAGAGAGAGAAAGAGAGAGAGAGAGCGAGAGAGAGAGAGAGAGAGAGAGAGAGAGACAGAGAGAGACAGAGCGAGAGAGAGACAGACAGACAGAGACAGACAGACAGAGACAAAGACAGAGACCGAAGGACAGAGACAGAGAGACACTGAGAAAGACCGAGATAGACGTTCGTTTACAAGGAAACAGAACAACAGTTACAACTACTACATTTAGAAATCCCCTAGCTGATGTTCCGAAACTGACCAGCTTCCCAATCGAAATTAAATGCTGCCTGCTTGTTGTAAGTGTACACGCGATGTTATCCACACCGTTTCTGAAAACCCCCCGCGGGTTAGGGGGAAGAATTTACCCGATGCTCCCCAGCATGTCGTAAGAGGCGACTAACGGATTCTGTTTCTCTTTTTATTCTTGTTAAGTGTTTCTTGTATAGAATATAGTCCATTTTTGTAAAGATTTTAGTCAAGCAGTATACGTAAGAAATGTTAAGTCCTTTGTACTGGAAACTTGCATTCTCCCAGTAAGGTAATACATTGTACTACGTTGCAAGCCCCTGGAGCAAATTTTTGATTAGTGCTTTTGTGAACAAGAAACAGTTGACAAGTGGCTCTATCCCATCTAACCCTTTCCCCGTCGCGATATAACCTTCGTGGTTGAAAACGACGTTAAACACAAAATAAAGAAAGAAAGAAAAGTTTCTGAAAAGGTGCTACTTCCCACGTCCAGTTTTGCCGCTTCTTCTGCGTGGATCTCATTCCCGAAACCATCCTGAACTCAGGTCAAAATGAGTTCGGCTCATTCTCTCCCTGACCGGACGCTACAGTCCTACGCGAATCTATCAAAACAATAATACAGAGTTATCTCCCATATGGTTTTCGCGAGCACTGATCTAAATTTGAGAGTCAGTGTTCGCGAGACGAAAATGATTGCAGATTGGCCGACTTCGACAGTGATCTCCGTTCTGTTCTTCACAGTTAGGATAAAGACATCGTTCTAAGGTCAAAACAAGTCGAAATTTTGGGACTGCTGCCGGAAGGAGACCGTAATATATGGTTTCATCACTGTCAACTGGTTACAGAAACAATCGTCTGCTCCAGTGAGTGCTGAAACCAAACGGTTGATTATCAAGTGACACTTTTGCCATATTTAGAGTTGTTTGCACAGTAAATACAGCCGCGAAAAATAGCTCGCTTGAAACTGTCTTACATATCAATTCCTTTGTAATTTAAAAATGACAAAACACCATGAAAAATCATTATCGACGATCGCGAATCTGCTTATATCAATAATACATTACAAAAAGCTCTAAATAAAATTATGTAAAAAAAAAAAAAAATCGGTTTCCTTGCCAGACAAGGAAACTCAAGGCATCCTGTCAGGGAGAGAATGAGCCGAACTCATTTTGACCTGAGTTCAGGATGTCCCGAAACGTGATGTGCCTGTACATGTGCAGAGAGAAAACCTGGCTTAAAGGAAAAAATCTACCTCTAAGGGGCTCCGCTCACATAATTATGTAACTTCAGCAGGACCGACGACGCACTGCAGCGTATCCCAACCCACTACACGTTGCATGAAAGGAAAACAGGCCAAGTACTCGTCATAATCCCTATCGCGACAAAAATAATAGGCAGTGCGTCGTCTGTGCCGCTGAAACTGCGCGAGTATATTCTGCCCATAACCATACTTCGCGTGCAAAGGGTTGTGTGCTCTATACCACAAATCCTTACAGGCTTTTACACCTTAGGAGCTCTCTCTTAACCGGAACATAATATATATTGTCTTAACTCTTAATTCTTCTACTTTCAATAGTGTGTGGAAGTAATCAAGGTTAGATCGAAAGGTTTTAAGTGCTGATGGCCAAGCGTCTGACTTGGTGTACTCCCGGTTGACTGTATCTCGTTTGACCGTATCTCAATTAACCGTATCTCGTGTCGCCGTATTCATTCAGCGGAACGGACTGGAAGTGCCGTTTGACTGTATTTGCTCATGTTTGGTTGTTTTTCATGTGTGCATACCGATCATTGTACACACTATTTCCACAAGGCATAAGAGCGAGTCCGCCTATTAACATTTAGTCAAGTTTTGCCAAATGTTTTAACATAGAGGGGGAATCGAGACGAGGGTCGTGGTGCATGTGTGTGTGTGTGTGTGTGTGTGTGTGTGTGTGTGTGTGTGTGTGTGTGTGTGTGTGTGTGTGTGTGTGTGTGTGTGTGTGTGTGTGTATGTGTCTGTGTGTGTGTGTGTAGAGCGATTCAGACCAAACTACTGAACCGATCTTTATGAAATTTGACATGATAGTTCCTGGGAATGATATCCCCCGGACGTTTTTTTTCTTTTTTTTCGATAAATAATTTTGATGACGTCATATTCGGCTTTTTGTAAAAGTTGAGGCGGCACTGTCACACCCTCATTTTTCAATCAAATTGATTGAAATTTTTGTAAAACAATCTTCGACAAAGGCCGGACTTCGGTATTGCATTTCAGCTTGGTGGCTTAAAAATCTGAAAATTGTAATACTTTTTTTTTATATAAAACGATCCAAATTTACGTTCATCTTATTTTACATCATTTCCTGATTCCAAAAACATATAAATATGTTATATTTGGATTAAAAACAAGCTCTGAAAATTAAAAATATAAAAATTATGATCAAAATTAAATTTCCCAAATCGATTTAAAAACAATTTCATCTTATTCGTTGTCGGTTCCTGATTCCAAAAACATATAGATATGATATGTTTGGATTAAAAACATGCTCACAAAGTTAAAACGAAGAGAGGCACAGAAAAGCGTGCTATGCAGCACGTACAGCGAAACCACAATACTACCGCGCTGAACAGGCTGGTCAGTTTCACTCCGTTATGCACAAGCGGCGGACTACGGTCATTGTGAAAAAATGCAGTGCGTTCAGTTTCATTCTGAGTTCCACAGCTTGACTAAATGTAGTAATTTCGCCTTACGCGACTTCTTGTTTCTATCGTCTCCATGACTGTTCGTTTGAAAATGAATTGAATCACAGAAAACGGTCCGCGATGATCTTTACATTGTAAGTACAGATCGCAAACATATGCTCCATATGTCTCACGTAAGAGACAGAGAGATAAAACAAAACAAAACATACCATTGTTGTATACGCTCACAGCCGTATTAATAAAATAAAAGTCACATGAATTGAAAGAGCATGCGACTTTTGTTCTCTTTTCTGTTCTGTTTTGTCAGTGACTGCTCGCGCGCGCACACACAAACACACACACACACACACACACACACACACACATTAACACACACACACACACACACACATTAACACACACACAATACACACACACACACACTCTCACACACACACACACACACACACACACACATACACACACACACACACACACACACACACACACACACACACACACACACACTCTCTCTCTCTCTATTTGTTTGGCAACTGCATACACATACCCTGGCACATTCAGGTAAAAGCATACGGTAAAATGACACTTTCCAATTCGATCAAACGATACAACGCTTCGACGTCCGTCACAGTTTACTGGATGGCGGCTACATCAATAGTACGGTCAAACGAGATACGGTTAACCGGACCCTAGCCTCTGACTTTCCCTATCCCCGATTCTGCACATCACCTGATTGGAATGACCAATCAAGGCTCTAGACCGCTTTAGCCAAGGACGACAATTGATGCAGAGGGCAGAGGTTATCGGCCCTGGCTAGCAAGGGGAGACTAATCGCCAGGCATCGACCGTGTCTGGAAGAGGAACGAATTATTTTCCACAAACTCCTTTCTCTTGCTCTCTGCCCCTTTGGGAAGAGACAGCAACAACAAAAATATATTTATGGGGATTGATGGCCAATCAAAAGAATAATAAAAAGGAATGTTTGGCTAAATGTTCCATTATTAATGTCTTGGAGGATGCGTTTTGGAGAATGCGTTCTGGATCTGACCGATATTTCAACAAATAAAAACACAGACATTATACAGACAGTTATGGGACGAGTGGGAAATTACAGAATAATTACCAGGAATGTCCTGCAACCAGTTCTTTTTGAAGATCCGTTCAGCATTTGACCGAGATACCAAAAAACTTAATGACGCAGGCACAAACAGAGGTAGCAAATCCCAAAATATATTATTGTGGACGACTTGAAAATCTCGGCACAGAACAATAAACACGAATGTCGTGGAATGGGTCGTTTTGGAGAATGCGTTCTGCGTGTGAACGAGATGTTGACAAATACACACCCAGGCATAGACGCAAACAAAGGCAAAAACTCCTCAAATAGGCAGGTATGGGGAACATGGTACTCCAAAAAGAATAACTAGTAACATCTTGTAACTGGTTTACTTCAAATAATGGGTTCGAAATTCTATCGACCCTAATTCAGGCTGTAACTGGTATGCAAAATATAGCTTTGCTATTCCTAGCATCTTCAGCACGCCAAGAAAATAGTCTGTAGCCAGCAGTCCTGGCCACGATTCAGGCAGTAACGGTTGAATCAATCCCAAAACAGAACATTTACAGTCCGAGCAGGTTGAGACCAGCCTGCATTTGAAGGCGTCGATTGACGATGGTTTCGAAAACATTCCTCGTAGACTGGACCACCCCCCCCCCCCCCCCCCGGCCCTCCCCTTATCTCTCCTCCCCCTCCCTCCTTCTTCTCTCTCGTTGTTTTGTACGTGTGTGTGTGTGTGTGTGTGTGTGTGTGTGTGTGTGTGTGTGTGTGGTGTGTGTGTGTGTGTGTGTGTGTGTGTGTGTGTGTGTGTGTGTGTGTGTGTGTGTGGTGTGTGTGTGTGTGTGTGTGTGTTTCTGAGCTCTTTTCTCTTTTGTTCTTTTCTAATTCACTGGATTTTTTTTCTCTGTTAATGTTCTTGCAAAAACAGAAAAGGGGATCGTGTTCTCCGTCCTTACAATTCTTTTTTGTAAACTTTAGCAGCTGTTCTACAAAATAAAACTGTGCTTTTCTCTATATTTAAACAACAGTCCAAAACGAAGCCGAACACGCAAACACCGTACTTTGTCCTGATACCAATGCAAATTGATGGCAGATAATGTGAAATCCGGCATCATTCTCAAAAGGGCAAAGACAAATTCAATATATTTGTTCAGTAAGCAGTATTTATTCCAACTGATATGCCACCTTAATACACCGACTTCCCCGCAAAAGATGAACACAGTGTGAGTACACATTCCATTTTTGCGAGTGATATGAAGCCGCGACATCAGTGTCATTTACTGGTTCTGAGCTCAGCATACATAATACATTTTATATAATATGTGCAACTCACAAAGACACAAACAGAACACACACACATGCACACACACACGCACGCACACACACACACACACACACACACACACACACACATACACACACACACACACGCACGCACATACGCACGTCCAGACCATCTCTTTCTTTGCCTCTCTCTGTCTGTCTGTCTCTCTCTTTCATTCTCTCTCATTCTCTCTCTCTTTCTCTCTCTCTCCCTCACTCTCACGCTCTCTCTCCCTCTCTCTCTCACTCACTCTTTCCCTCTCCATCCCCCCTCTCTCTCCCTCTCACTCTCTCTTTCACTATCTCCCTCTCTCTCTCCCCCACTTTCACGCTCTCCCTCCCTCTCTCTCTTCCACTAGCTCCCTCACGCCCTCTCTCTCTCTCTTTATCTCCCCCTCTCTCTCCCTCTCTCTCTCTCTCTCTCTCTCTCTCTCTCTCTCTCTCTCTCTCTCTCTCTTTATTCGAGTTTTTTGTTTATTTCCCAAGTCCACTGTTCCCTTTCTTGCAATGGACCAACGGCCTACGCAGTAAACCATTCGTTCGTTCGCTCTCTCCCCCTCCCCCCCCCCCCCACTCTCCCCCCTCTCTCTATCTATCTCTCACCTGCTAGCACGTAGCAGATGGCGCCGACCAGTGTGCGGACGTCACGCCTGACGTTGCCCCAGAAGGTGAAGATGGTGCCGATGAGACTGACGATCAGAGCCATCACTGGCAGCGCCACAGACTTCCTGGCAGACGCTGCCCGGTGCAAACAGAATAGACACAATTAGAAAACCCATAGTGTACTTCAACTCAAGATTTAATATTTAATCGTCTTTTCAAAAATAAGAAAAAATAACATACTTTTCTTGTTTTTGATTCTTACCAAAAGAATGCTCTTTTTTCTCATTTGTTACGACATTTAGTAAAGCAATCGTGTACTCAACTCTCAAGACTTATGATGTTATTCTCTTTACAAAACTAAGGAAAGTAAAAATAAAATACCGCAACACGGTGGCCTAGTGGTAAGGCGTCCGCCCAGTGAGCGGGAGGTCGTGGGTTCGAACCCCGGCCGGGTCATACCTAAGACTTTGAAATTGGCAATCTAGTGGCTGCTCCGCCTGGCGTCTGGCATTATGGGGTTAGTGCTAGGACTGGTTGGTCCGGTGTCAGAATAATGTGACTGGGTGAGACATGAAGCCTGTGCTGCGACTTCTGTCTTGTGTGTGGCGCACGTTAAAATGTCAAAGCAGCACCGCCCTGATATGGCCCTTCGTGGTCGGCTGGGCGTTAAAGGCATATGTACTCGATGACTATACACGCTAATTGCTTTACCAACAGCTGGAGACATGCTAAATTAAGTTCCCTGCAAAATATTGTGGTCTAGGACCCCTTCAATGTTGAGATATGTTAATTTTCATTTTGATCTGGATCGTCCTATTTATAGATTTGGCAACACATGTAACGTTGATGCAAGGGAGCTAACACCGCGGCTTTGTTGACATCCTCACTTTTTCAGAGGCTAGAACAAGCTGTAATGCATGTATTATGGTCCGCGCATGGTGACATATCGTCATTATATGGTCTTATGGTGCGTTTGACATCGATTATGGGCAAACTACACTTTGTAAACACGGGAGCGCGTACATATGCCTTTAAGCAAACAAAAAAAAAAAAAAAAAAAAAAATCATATGTTCCAATAACATACCTTTCTTGTTTTTTGATTCTAACAAAAAAAAGGTCTTTCTTTTCATCTTTAGCGACATTAAAAAAAATAATCGTGTGCTCGAAAATCAAGACTTATGATTTTATCGTCGCTACAGAAAATAAGAAAAATGTAAAGTAAAACATGATGCGTTGCAATAACATACTTTCTAGGGTTTTTTATTCTTAAAAAAAAGGGCTTTTTTCCCTCCTATTTTCAATCAATCAATCAATATGAGGCTTATATCGCGCGTATTCCGTGGGTACAGTTCTAAGCGCAGGGATTTATTTTTTTAAATTTTTTTATTTTATTTTATGAAATTTATATCGCGCACATATTCAAGGCGCAGGGATTTATTTATGCCGTGTGAGATGGAATTTTTTTTACACAATACATCACGCATTCACATCGGCCAGCAGATCGCAGCCATTTCGGCGCATATCCTACTTTTCACGGCCTATTATTCCAAGTCACACGGGTATTTTGGTGGACATTTTTATCTATGCCTATACAATTTTGCCAGGAAAGACCCTTTTGTCAATCGTGGGATCTTTAACGTGCACACCCCAATGTAGTGTACACGAAGGGACCTCGGTTTTTCATCTCATCCGAAAGACTAGCACTTGAACCCACCACCTAGGTTAGGAAAGGGGGGAGGAAATTGCTAACGCCCTGACCCAGGGTCGAACTCGCAACCTCTCGTTTCCGAGCGCAAGTGCGTTACCACTCGGCCACCCAGTCCTCAATTTAATCGTCTTTACATAAGTAAGAACAGTAAAAAAAAACCAAAAAAACTTTCCAATAACACACCTTTCTTGTTTTATGATTCTTACAAAAAAGAGTGCTCTTTCTTTTCCTATTTTTTTTAAAAAATTTGCCAAGCACATCATTGTGGGGCTTTTAATCAAAAAAAAATTCAAGCATCCGTCTACAACGTATCCTCATTCATCCTTCAACATTTACACAATACTGAAATATCTCAATGCTAATTCATATCCTAACATCACATTCAAATCAATAGGTCTACCATATCTATACTTACTGATACACATTTTTGAATTGAGCAAAATATGATTAATAATTTTGTTTATGGGGGTTTGCACTTCTGGAGAGTATCCAAACAATACATCTTTTTCTGTTAATATAATATTTTCTCCCGTATTAAAGAGTGCTCTTTCGTTTCCTATTGAATGACATTTACTTCAGCTTGCTCTCGCAAATTGGAATCAGTCCTCCTGCGCGGGAGCATTAATTGCAACGCAGAATCTTATGTTCTACTTTGGAAGCGATCGGAGGGCCCTTTCTCTCAGGCATTTTTTCTCAAACCAATGTAAAGTGCTGGACACTGAAAATGTTGACGGTGTGCGCGCTCATTTTCATTGTAAGAAATGCGTTTTTAGTCAAGAATTGACAGTGGTGTTGGGGGTTATTTGACCGCATTGACCCCAGGACAATTAATCTTAAGTGGACGACTCTTGCTGAACAAATCGATGTAACGTGGCTGAACAGTCCAGGGAGTACGGTGGATGAATGCATACTATGTATGTTCCCTAGTAGACAGGATTAGGAGAAAGAATGTCAGGCAGACATACAATCCAAGACACTGAGAGAGAGAGAGAGTGAGAGTGAGAGAGAGAGAGAGAGAGAGAGAGAGAGAGAGAGAGAGAGAGAGAGAGAGAGAGAGAGAGAGAGAGAGAGAGAGAGAGAGAGAGAGAGAGAGAGAGAGAGAGAGAGAGAGAGAGAGAGAGAGAGAGAGAGAGAGAGAGAGAGAGAGAGAGAGAGAGAGAGAGAGAGAGAGAACGCACGCAAACACGAATAATTCCAAATCCTTCAGCTCCAAACCATTCAAAACAGGAGACGTATACCACAGACACTCATATGCAAAGATTCAAAACAACAAAGAAACAAACAGTATATCACCTTACACCAAATTTGAAAAGGGCAAAGATTCTTTTGCTGACGGACGACAACAAAGACTTCAATATTTGTTGAGAACCTTACACCTACACGTTTCTCGATCAACACGCCGCATCACAAACCAATTCAAAGCCAAGTGCAGCAACAGGGGCGGATCAGTCGCTTTGTAAGGGGGGGGCACTTTGAATCGAAAGTGAATGTGATGGGCGCGAAGCGCCCGAATTTGCTAGGGGGGTCCGGGAGCATGCCCCCCCCCCCCCCCCCCGACATTTTTTTTGCCCAAAGAAGCAAAATGGTGCCATCTGGTGCCATTTGAACTTAGAAATGGTCATAGAATCAGCATAGAAAAATCTTTTTTTTTTCTTCTTTTTTTTTCGGAGGGGGGGGGGGGGGCACGTGCCCCCTGTGCCTCCCCCCCCTCGTCCGCCCCTGAGCAAAATGCACACCCAAAAATCGCCTTATTCTTGAGCTTACAACAATCTAATACAAACACAAGAGTAAATGATCGTTAACACGTAATCCTCCTTCACCCAAACATGGCATTACTGCAGGAAACATCGTAAGCTAACACTTCAGTTTAGAGCAAAGCATAATTCTATATGGACACTTTCCGAGAATCAAAAGCGTTGCTGCAAAATGTTGTTTGCCCTGTAAATTCAGCAGTTTGACACGGGTGTCATTTTGGAAATCAATTCAGCAAACCAATCCCACTTCGAAAAGGAACGAATCTAGACTTGATTTTCTGTATGTCAGTGTCCAAGTGTAACATAACAAAGCTTGAACAGATTCGTGTTAGTTTGCACGAGCGTTCACCCCGGGAAGGGATGTAAGCCTATATTTAAAGTATTGTAATACAGGGAAGGAGTGCCTACATTAAACAAACAAATGATAAAAAAGTAAACCCTCCTACACCAAAATAGCTTGACACAAGCAAACGGCGCAAGATATCCTAGAAAATGACATCTATTCTATATAATGCCTTGAGTATCTTTTTGATAACAAAAAAATCAGATATTGTGAAGAGAATGAGTAGAGATAGCTCAACTGATCTTCTTCTTCTTCTTCTGCGTTCGTGGGCTGAAACTCCCACGTACACTCGTGTGTGTTTTTTTTGCACGAGTGGAATTTTACGTGTATGACCGTTTTTTACCCCGCCATTTAGGCAGCCATACGCCGTTTTCGGAGGAAGCATGCTGGGTATTTTTCGTGTTTCTATAACCCACCGAACTCTGAAATGGATTACAGGATCTTTTTCGTGCGCACTTGGTCTTGTGCTTGCGTGTACACACGGGGGTGTTCGGACACCGAGGAGAGTCTGCACACAAAGTTGACTCTGAGAAATAAATCTCTCGCCGAACGTGGGGACGAACTCACGCTGACAGCGGCCAAATGGATACAAATCCAGCGCGCTACCGACTGAGCTACATCCCCGCCTTGCTCAACTGATCGATACAGGCTCCAGTAGAACATACACACTCGCAAACAAAGGACGCACGCACGCACGCACGCAGACATACAGACAGACAGACACACGCACGCACACACATTTGCATGCACACACTCTCGCACGCAGAAAAGCACACACATACGCAGCCAGACAGACAGACAGACGCACACATTCGCATGCACACGCACACTAAAGCACACACACACACATGCACACACACACACACACACACACACACACACACACACACACGCACGCGCACACACGCAGCCACTGCACGCACAATGTCACGTGGGTTTGTCTATCCCATTATTTCCAAAGGTGAGCAATTCTTCCACAACCCATAACAACTTGACGGAGGTATTTACGAACATCATCTGTTATCGCTCGCACTAAGTGTGGACATTATATTAGCCTCGTTAAGTAACTGGACTCAGTCACTGCGATAAGAGTTTTCTAAGTAGGCCAGTAATATTTCTCGCGTTAATGCAATCATTACCCATGGTAACAGATTCTGACTGAAATCGCCACCTTTACAGGATGACTTAAACGAAAAGACAGTTCACAGTCCTTGTTAAAGTGGGTCTGCGTTGTAACTTTCTCGCTGAATTTCTCTTTCGAGAGACCAACCTCTCAGTCTTTGTAGAGTATATCTATTTGATCCACACAACAGAACTGGTGTGCACGAGAAAGTTACCAACCGGCTGGGAGCCTGCAGTGGGGTTGCATTGGTTGAAATCACAAACAAACCTCAATTTCCATATATCCGACCCCGCGGCTGGCTTCCACCCGGTTGGTAACTTTATCGTGCACATTAGCCCTGGAGACACCGTCCAGGCAGACATCAAGACTCACCGACGATGGTAATGGAGGTCATGGTCATGTTTTCACCCCGACTGCCGCCTGCCTCGTAGCTGATCTCCATGCACGTCTTCGATAAATCCGGGACTGCAACACACGATATTTAAAATACAAAAACAATCAAAAACGAAACAAACTGAAACAACAACAACAACAACAACAACAACAACAACAACAACAACAACAACAACAACAGTAACCACAAATAAAATAAGAACGCCCCCTAAAACAAACACAAAACACACACGCCCGTCTGAAGTCAAGTAGGGGCTTATTGTCCGTCAGGTCTTAATTGCCTATATTGGACATGAATTGGTTTATACGATTCGAGTTTTTACGCCCTCACGGCTTTTGATGTATGCGTGTTTAGGTGGTATCAGCCATCTGCACTTATGGTAGAATGACCAAGATCTTTAACGTGCCATTGTGGTGACACGGGGGTGGGAGATGGATACCGTCTCTGGGTCTGCACAAAAAGTTGACCCGTGTCCGTCCCGGCCCGGATTCGAACCAGCGACCTTTCGATCACAAGTCCAGTGCTCTACCACCTGAGCTACCCGGGCCCCACACACGCCCAGTGACGGTAACTCAATAACAAGAAGAAATAGAAGTTAAGTTAACTACAGTACATTTTACAATAATGAACATGTCCAACAATCAAAAAGACATTTCAAGATGCATTATGATTTTCAAGCAATGATGGAATATTATAACAAAGAATTATATGTTTGTTTAAAAGAGAGAGAGAGAGAGAGAGAGAGAGAGAGAGAGAGAGAGAGAGAGAGAGAGAGAGAGAGAGAGAGAATGTGTGTGTGAGTGTGTGGTGTGTGTGCGTGAGTGGGTGGTGTGTGTGTGTGTATGTGTGTGTGCGTGTGTGAGTGTGTGGTGTGTGTGTGTGTGTGTGTGTGTGTGTGTGTGTGTGTGTGTGTGTGTGTGTGTGTGTGTGTGTGTTGATATTCGGTATGGAATGACCATACTCACAGTCTTCCATTTCCATGCAGACTCGCCACATGCCGGCCCACACACGTATCCACGAGTCGTTCATCTGCATGGGGCTGCCCTCTGCGAACAACAAGAACGAAAGTTTAATGGACAATTTTCGGAAATAAACCTATCGGGTTTGTATAGGTTGTATTAGAGTGAATACCCTTGCCAAATCCTCTGACAAGCATTGAAGGGGCCAATCACAAGCGAGGGGTGTGTCGGAAACATGTGGACATGAGTTCGTGTTTTCCACACACCCCTCGCTAGTGATTGGCCCCTCCAACCGATACAAACCCGACGGAGTTATTTTCGAAATTCGTCTATTCACCGTCACGGTAACGAGTGATAGACGAACTTCGGAAATAACTCTGTCGGTTTCCTATGGGTTGTGTAAGAGTGAATAGGCTTACTCTTGCTTTTAGTAAGGCAAGCTTACTACTCATGCTCAGTGTCCACGTGTTTCAGACTGACACACCCCTCGCTAGTGACTGACCTATAAAGTCACAACCGAAATTTTGATTCACTAAATTGAAGCGTATTTGTGACCCTCCACCACGGAATGAGTCGCATGTCACCTTTGCATGATTTTCATGTTTTTACATTTTCCTAAAGAGTTTTGTATGCTCTATCTAGTGGTGCAAACCGTTTTAGAAAAGAACGAAAACTGTTTGAGTTATAAGCCTGTCACTAAGGTGACCCTCACACTGTTACCAGACACTCCCCGGACTTATAATTTATTAAGTCAAGCGCAGAACCGCGCGAGGTGACATGCGACTCATTTCGTGGTGGAGGGTCACATTTACTCCTTCATCTCCCATATAAACCCGACAGAGTTATTTCCGAACATCGTCTTTTCGCCGTAAAAGTCTTTGGTAATTATCCAGGTGTGGGTAGCACTCGTACGTATAGGAACAAATTCCCAACAAAAATAACACATTGACAAAGATAAAAACCTGGAAGATTTATAACAAAAAGGGAAAGTCATCATTTACTTTAGTAAAGAAAAGTACATGTGAGTACTACAGCTCTCTCTCTTTGTCTCTCTCTCGCTATCGTTCTCTCTCTCCCTCACACACACACACACACACACACACACACACACACACACACACACACACACACACACACACACACACACACACACACACACACACATTCACTAACAGTCAGAATCATAATCTCAATCATGCGAAGCCTTAACTCAAAATAATATTTCAACACCAGCACCAAAAAAAAAAAAAAAAAAAAAAAAAACAAACAAGAAGATGAAATACATTTTCTAGATAACTGCATAGAAAACAACCAATTACGAAAATCTTTCATGAGTGAAATTAATCGACCAATATATTCATATGATATACCATATTTTTGCAAGTAGACAATGTACAAACTAAATTGGGAGATATTGTATATAATTGCTTCCAAAAAAAAACCAACAATGAAATCAGTTTGGTAATTTATCTTCTCGTGTTTTATAAACTCTACGTTTCATGACAATAAAGTTTATTCGTATTCGTAAAAAAAACAAAAAAACAAAAACACCAGCACTATTCGCACCTGTTGAGGGGAGGGTTGGGATAGGCAGTTTCTCGCGCGTGTGCAGCCAAGAATCCGTGGAGACGGCTAGCGACAGGACGGCCACAGAGGCAGAGGCGATGGCGAAGGAACAGAAGGTCAGACGATAGGTGCTGCATTCCATGTTGTCGCACATGGCACTGGGTTAACCTCCCTGGCTTGCAACAGAAAAGTGACATGGTAAGTGTAACCGGTAGAAATACCCCCCCCCCCCCCCCCCCCGCCCCCTCCTTTATTGTTGTTGCTTCAAACGATAGAAAACACGGTATCTGAATGTTATGTTTTTGCACATGGGGCTGGGTTAACTTCCCTGGCTTGAAACAGAAAAGTGACATTTTCAGTAATAGGTAGAAATACCTGTCCCCCGCCCTCCTCTCCCCCCCCCCTCCCCCATCTTTTTTTTTCTGCCTGCGTGAAACAATAGAAAATACGGTACGGGTAAAGATACGAGACGAAAGGTGCTGCATTCCATTATGTCGCACATGGCACTGGACTAACCTCCCCGGCTTTGAACATAACATTGAAATTGCAAGTTTAGAATTGACCCCCATTGCTTAAAACGATAGAATATACGTTATTTGCGTGTTTGACCAAAATATGACATTTTACACAGATCGAGACAGTCTATCGCGGTCTCGGAGAACAATGACTGTCTCGATCTGTGTAAAATGTCATATTTTGGTCAAAAACGCAAATAACATTTATGTATCGATCGAATTCCTTTCAGGTACTATGACTTTGTTGTTGTTTTGACGATTGAACGAGCCCGGGCACACACACATGCAATCAAACACACAAGCTTCAGATTTGGGCGTTTCAGGTTGACCGAAACTTCAAAGGAACTACAAAACACACGTCATGTACTGACTTTGTTGTTGTTTTGACATTGAACGGCAC
Source organism: Littorina saxatilis (assembly GCF_037325665.1). NCBI lineage: Eukaryota > Metazoa > Mollusca > Gastropoda > Littorinimorpha > Littorinidae > Littorina > Littorina saxatilis. Next base: position 8,661,121 of record NC_090246.1, on the reverse strand, counting down.
ACACACATGTAATCAAACACATGACGTGTGTTTTGTAGTTCCTTTAAAGTTTCGGTCAACCTGAAACGCCCAATTATAAAGTTTTGTAGGCCTCTGACGTCACATGACTCAAAGAAGGGAAATCCAATCTCCAAACGATAGAAAACACGTTACTGGTGAAGAAAGACATTAAAGACAAAAAACAAAATGTGCAAGGAAGTTGCAATGGAGCAGACCTTCATATTATCAAAATAAATGCATTGTTGATACGGGATGTGAAGCGCACACAAGGTCTGACAATAAAAAAAGGTACAGGTATCAATTTTCATAACCATATTTGATTGTAGGGGAGCAAGATATTAGAGATATCAACTTTTCCAGGGCCAGCTTTATGAGGGCGCTGCCCACCTCCTCTCCCTCGAAGCCTTTCTTTCTTTCTTTATTTGGTGTTTAACGTCGTTTTCAACCACGAAGGTTATATCGCGACGGGGAAAGGGGGGAGATGGGATAGAGCCACTTGTCAATTGTTTCTTGCTCACAAAAGCACTAATCAAAAATTTGCTCCAGGGGCTTGCAACGTAGTACAATATATTACCTTACTGGGAGAATGCAAGTTTCCAGTACAAAGGACTTAACATTTCTTACATACTGCTTGACTAAAATCTTTACAAAAATTGACTATATTCTATACAAGAAACACTTAACAAGGGTAAAAGGAGAAACAGAATCCGTTAATCGCCTCTTACGACATGCTGGGGAGCATTGGGTAAATTCTTCCCCCTAACCCGCGGGGGGTCTCGAAGCCTTTGCCTTCCCTCGGCCTCAATAGGGTCAGGTACCTATTTCCAGAATGGTGGGCTGGAGACCACTCGGAATAATCGTAGTGGGGGTCGATCCCCGACCGTCAGCGTTAGAGGCTAAGATTCTAACCACTATGCCACTCCGGCTCTCTCCCTCTCACAATGACATGTACCTAACAACAAAGTTAAAGCAGAAAAGGAGAGGGGTTGGCATTCTGCACCATATTCTCCATTGGACGCATGATACAAGTAATCAAGTCTACGTGGCCAACAATATATCTTTCAGCAATTGTCAAACCCAAAACCACTCTATCAAATACACTTTATTTTTTTCCGTATCCAGTGACAGGAGGAGAAAAGATTGCAAAATTGGCGCACAAGTCCTTGAGTTTAGCCGAAAAACAGCCCACTTGTTGCCCCGAACACTTTTTCATCTGTCTCCATATTCATGAGCTTCGATTGTTTGGAAGTGTGTGAGTGGGTTGGGCAACTGTGCACTGGATCTTCACCCCTGCACCGTCTGATCCATGATGTCCAAAAGGTAACACCCTGTCAGATCTGCTGCGGCAGATTTTTAAGCCATTGGCTGCGGCAGATTAAAGCCCCACCGAGACGCTTCGGACGTAAGTGTCTCCACACATTTGCTTATCGCCAGCACGTTTTCAGTTGTGGTATTCGTTCCTAGAATAAATATCTGCACATTAAAGAATGTGAGGTTTATCAAAGGTCACCAACTAGAGGCTTACCGAAATTGAAATTCTGCAAAATTCTGGATAACCTTTGACGATTGATAAATGTATTACGCAAGAGGAACGCAATCTACTTTCCCCCTCTAAAACAAGCAAACAAACAAATAACAAGTCGCGTAAGGCGAAAATACAATATTTAGTCAAGTAGCTGTCGAACTCACAGAATGAAACTGAACGCAATGCCATTTTTCAGCAAGACCGTATACTCGTAGCATCGTCAGTCCACCGCTCATGGCAAAGGCAGTGAAATTGACAAGAAGAGCGGGGTAGTAGTTGCGCTAAGGCCCCCCCAAAAAAATAGGTCTGTTTACGGTAACATAGGCCAAAAAAATAGGGTCGGTAGGTCGGGATTTTTTTTTTTTTTTTTTTTTTTTTTTTTTTCCAAAATACCATATTTTTACGTTATTTTGCCAAAAAAAACAAGATTTTTTTTTTTTCCCCAAATGCCAAAAAAAAGTCTAGGGTCGCGCGAAAAAACTAGGGTCGGTCGGGTTACCGTAAACAGACCTATTTTTTTTTTGGCCTAAGAAGGATAGCACGCTTTTCTGTACCTCTCTTTGTTTTAACTTTCTGAGCGTGTTTTTAATCCAAACATATCATATATATCTATATGTTTTTGGAATCAGGAACCGACAAGGAATAAGCTGAAAGTGTTTGTAAATTGATTTGGACAATTTAATTTTGATAATAATTTTTATATATTTAATTTTCAGAGCTTGTTTTTAATCGGAATATAACATATTTATATGTTTTTGGAATCAGCAAATGATGGAAAATAAGATGAACGTAAATTTGGATCGTTTTAAAATTTTTTTTTTTTTTTTTACAATTTTCAGATTTTTAATGACCAAAGTCATTAATTAATTTTTAAGCCACCAAGCTGAAATGCAATACCGAAGTCCGGGCTTCGTCGAAGATTACTTGACCAAAATTTCAACCAATTTGGTTGAAAAATGAGGGCGTGACAGTGCCGCCTCAACTTTCACGAAAAGCCGGATATGACGTCATCAAAGACATTTATCAAAAAAATGAAAAAAAACGTTCGGGGATATCATACCCAGGAACTCTCATGTCAAATTTCATAAAGATCGGTCCAGTAGTTTGGTCTGAATCGCTCTACACGCACGCACACACGCACGCACGCACACACATACACCACGACCCTCGTTTCGATTCCCCCTCGATGTTAAAATATTTAGTCAAAACTTGACTAAATATAAAAAGCTGAAATATTACATAAAATAAATGATAGTTACAATATGACTCAAACGTCTTTTTCTAGGACAACTAATGGACTTTGCAAACTTTAAGAGGAGAACTACACTTTGAAAATATCATCGAGGACATATTTGGCCTACGGAGAGTAGGCAAACAAACCTACATGCGTTTGCGAGGTTTCTTTTGCTGTGGACCAAAACATCACGCGCAGCAGTGCACGTCAAAAAACAAACAAACACGGTAATATTCATTGAAATAAAAGCCCAAATGAAATGTATATTAGCATAAAACTCAAGAGTGTTTAATGTAAAACAAAAGTTGTAACCCAGCAACTGCGTTCTAAATTCGCCGCTCTCTGGGACGAAAACGAAGGACGGGCAAGAAAACAATGACAGTGCATTGAAAAATAACAGTCTGCAAAATAACCCAAGCACAAACCGTTGAATAACTAAACGTTACAACACTAATTTTAAAGCATGTCTGCTGTGTGAAAGGGCATAATTACAAAGTCTAAACCAAACTGTGTAGCTTATACGACGATTGTAGACCGTTATTTTTTGCACTGAATATCCCTTTCAGTTTGACTCTGTGTGTTCGATTCAGTGACAGCGACTTCGCCAGACATACTGACGACTGAAACCCGCTGGGATCGAAATGAGCGGCTCACTGCGCAGACTCCTTTACGTCCTTCCGGTACTTTGCACGTGACATAAAAAAGAAATGAAACACTACGTGGATGTCGCTTAGCAATCTTCCTCGTCACCATTGTCTTCCCTTGAGATTTTTGTTTTCTTTCTTTCAGAAACAGTGAGCTTCCCGACTCACCGATATAAATCAGTAACAGTGCCATTACCAATGGCCTTGACCCGATCGTAGGAAACGATAGTGTAACTTTTCTTTCTTTGTCATTTTGTTTTTCCCACTCCCCTTCGTTGAAGATACCGTCATTTCCTCGCTACTTATAACACCGCAGCTTCGTCCAGGCGTGCACATGCGTCAAGGGCATCCTTTCAACTGGAGACATATATAATAGTACTGGGCAGTGGAAGGTTTTGTTCGTGACACGCAACAGCTATTGACTTACGGCGCTGAGTGTGTGAGTGCACGTGTGTGTGTGTGTGTGTGTGTGTGTGTGTGTGTGTGTGTGTGTGCGTGGGTGTGTGTGTGTGTGAGTGTGTGCGTGTGTGTGTGTGTGTGTGTGTGTGTAAGTGTGTATGTGCGCTTGTGTGAGATTGGGTGTGTGTCAAAATGTGTTGTGCAATATGGCATGAAAATCTTTTAAAATTTGTTGTGAACAATTACAGCTTTGTATTCCATGTTTATTATCTTTTTATGAAGTGATTATTGTAAAATAGTCTTATTTTTCTTATTTGTTCGACCCTCTTAGGATTATGGAGTTTTATGCACTGCCTTTTATAGTTAACTAAACTTTTGTATTTGAAATAGCCCATTGCAGTTGGTGTAGGCCTTTAGCTTATTTAAATCGCTTGTCCAGTATTTAATTTAATTCTCTATTTTTGTATGAACTCAAATGTTTAGTGTTCTAAGTATGTCTTGCTAAGCTAAGTTCTATTTAATCAAATACTGACGTCCAAAAGAAACGCGAAAAATATTATTTATTTTACAAATAATTTTTTTTCTGTATTAACAAAAGTTGTGTTATTTTTGGCAGCCAGTATATCAAGACCGATGTCTGAGGAAGGTGAATTGTGAATTTTACCGCATCAGCGCACTTGCAATCCACGTAAAGCCCGAGTTAGCTGAGCCATTTTTCTTGTGCAGTTCAGCTGCACGTGCAAGAAAAGCACAAAAGCTGATCAGTGAGTGGTGTTCCCTGTCACTAGAGGATAAAAATGGCACAAAGTTACAGGTTTCATCAGTCCCTCATTCGACGCTATCACCATGCCAAGACTCACTTCTGCTGAACGCGAGAGAGCCATTGGACGTCTGGAGGCTGGGGACACGCCGGAAGCCGTGGCTGCGACTTTCCAATGTCACATATCCACCATTTATCGTCTCCTGCAGCGGTTTGTGATAACTGGCTCTACTGCTGATGTCGAGCGAAGCGGCAGACCCCGAGTGACGACGCCAAGGCAAGATCGGCACATTTTCCGCAGCCATGTTGCACATCCCTTCAGAACAGCTGCAGAAACAGCCAGAACTGTTATAGGGACACACCAGGCACCCATTTCTAGGCAAACGGCCAGCCGGCGACTGCGCTTCAGGGGGCTGAGGAACTGCCGTCCAGCCAGGGGACCCATCCTGATCGTGCGCCATAGACAGGCACGCCTGCATTGGGCGCAAGGCTTCCTCAATTGGAACAATGTTCGCTGGCAGAACGTGCTTTTCAGCGATGAAAACCGTTTCTGCATTGACCATGCCGACGGGCGTGTTCGGGTATGAAGAAGAAGTGGTTACTGCTATGCTGACAACTGTGTCGTGGAGAACAACGCCTGGGGTGGGCCCAGCCTCATGTTGTGGGGCACCATCGGCCAGAACCAGGTGCTAGGTCCCGTCATCTTCCAAGGCCTGGGTCCTGGACCCGGCAACGGCGTAACAGCGCAGCGCTATATGGACCAGGTGGTGCACCCTCATGTGCTGCCCTTTTTTCAAGCCCATGCAAACTGGGTTTTCCAGCACGACAACGCACGCCCCCACACCGCCAGGGCCACTCAGGATCTCCTGCCTCAGGCATCCAGGTGATGCCTTGGCCAGCGTTATCTCCTGACATGAACCCTATTGAGCAATGTTGGGACTTGCTCCAGACACAGCTCAACAGGGTGGTCCCAAGGCCCACAACTGTCGCTGATCTTGATCGGGGCGTCCGGCAAGCCTGGACCAACATTCCCAGGCAAGCCAGCAACACGTTGGTCCGCTCAATGCACCGCCGATGCCAGGCCGTCATCGATGCTAATGGGGGCCACACACGCTATTGACTGTTCTGTTAAGGCACTAATAACGCATCGTCTCCGCAACCTTACTGTGTTATGGACCATAAGTCAGTGTTCTACTCTACCAAAAATTGGACATTAATAATGAAATTTGAATTTTTGTACGATTTTTTTATTAGGCAATAAGTGACACTGGACACTGTTTTTCGCGTTTCTTTTGGACGTCAGTATATGTTTGCGTGTGCTTATACTTAGTGATATTGTAAAGCGCATAGTGCTTTTAGTTATGCGCTATAGAAATCTCCTTAATAATGATAATAACAATAATAATTTGTATTACCTGTTTAATCGAAAACCACCTCGAGGTGATCGATCTACTAATAATAGTGTCCATCAACGGTTGGCACAACAATGCACTTTCAGTTCCCCTCGAAATTATGCAGATACTTTTATGTTCAAATATGGTCCGTGCAAAAGTGTTACTTCGACAACAGTATGACGCGAATACTCAGATGAATACCCAACCATAAAGGGGAAAATGCATGACAACTTCAGGTAAACGTTTTACAATTTTTTTTTTTAATGTTCTTAAGAAAATGACGGAAAAGAGGGAATACAGTGGTCGCCGCTTAATAAAGCCACTTCTGGACCGACGAAAAATGGCTTTAATAAGCGGTGGATTTATTAACCGGCGGTCCAGGAATACGTCATTTTCGAAAAAAAAAATCTTCTCTTTTGTTTACGTCACTCAGTCACTTTCTTTCGTCATTTACACTTGTTTGAATCTAAACAAACCTTCACGAAGGATGTTGAACTTTTGGTTTAATTATGTACATGTACGTGTACTTTGATCACTTCGGTACATCAATAATTTCACTGTCACCGTCACGAATCATTACTCGGCAGAGAACGATTTTATGAGTGTTTGTTTGTTGATCGTCTTCCACATCAGAACAAGATAATGAGAGTTTTAGTCACAAACTACGTGATTTCTCTGAGAAAACTGGCTTTAATAAGCGGCGGGTTGGGTTTATTAACCGGCGTTTTCTAATACATAAGATATAGGCTCCGCTTGATTGGAATCCGGGCGATCGCCCGGGTGCGCCCGGGTGAAGTATTTTCAATCAAGTACAATCGGGTCATCAACCGGCTTAAGCCGGCGGGCTAGCCCGCCTCGCCCGACCAAAACACATCGGCTGATGCGAGATCAAAATGGCCGCCACGGGTGGAAAGTAAGTGAATCTTTTACTTCTGAAGAGAAAGTTGTACCTTCAGGCCGTGTTCACGCTTCTGTGCTTAATTATTGGGTTGAATCTAAGTACTCGTGATTGTTTAAAGTGTGTTTTGGGGCTTAGATAGGATTCATTGAAGTAATTTCAAGTGAAGTTGAATGTGAATCGATGACGATTCCATGCAGATGACTTGTCAAATGACAAGATCACAAGATTCGAGGCTTTTGACCAGTCAGCCAGTCCCTTCAATCGGTCAATATCTTGCAAACCATTTCAACCGGAGATCAAACATAATTATGTGTGACTTCCAATATATATGTGTGACTTCCAAGCATTCACACTCCATATTGTAGGCGTACTCCGCATCACTATCATCACTGAAGAACAACTCGTCCAACAGCAACAAATTGGCAGCCATGTTTATGGCCCGATTGCGCTTGATTGGTACTTTAGATCAAATCGCCCGCGTCACGTGGCGGGCGATCGCCTGGTCGCCCGCTTTGAATCCCAATCAAGCGGAGCCATTGTGATAAATCCGGACCGTCTGAAATCGGCTTTTATAAGCGGCTGGCTCTATTAACCGCGGTTTTATTAAGCGGCGTCCACTGTACTTCCAATCGGCTTTACTTTTTGTGTTGGCCAAAGCAGCGCAATTGCACCCACCCCAATCTACGTAAAAGGTTCAGAAATGGCTCAAATTAAGTCAGGTTAGCAAATTTCCATAAAACGACTGGAAGGCTAAGTTCAAACTTGTCATTTTGTACGAAACCAATGAAGGCCAATAAGCTTTGACAATGCCCATGTTAGGTAACGTTCCCGTCTGCTTTTCTGGAAAGTTTGTCCAGACATTTGTTGTTATATTGCCTATATTTGTCCTCATAAAAAGACACTTACCCCATGCGCTTGCCGTATTTGCTGAGCAATTACTCTTACTTTGAATGTACACGCGACAAAGAATGAAATGAACAACGAAAGAATAAACAAACACAAAACAAATCAAAACAATTATGCAGATGCTTTTATGTTCTAATATAAAATTAAAATAAAATCTCTCTCTCTCTCTCTCTCTCTCTCTCTCTCTCTCTCTCTCTCTCTCTCTCTCTCTCTCTCTCTCTCTCTCTCTCTCTCTCTCTCTCTCTCTTTCAACTGCAGGCCCTTCAAGCGTTATTATTCTGATTTGTTTCTTTTTGGTTTCATTTTTCATTGCTCATTTTTTTTTTGATTTTTGATTTATCTCCCTTTCCCCCTTCTTTTGCACTTGGAGGACATCATCGCCATCTTCTCTGATAAGTCGTTTTCATATTTGTATTGTTGTTTTCATTTTTTTTTTAACCTGTTGAAGACCTTTAGGTCGAAACGTTGTTCATTGTCATTTGTTTGTATATTTCGTTGCGAGTCCGGTATATTAGGTATTACTCTTAAATCAAAACAAAACAAAACACAAAGAAACAAACACCATCAACACACACACACACACACACACACACACACACACACACACACACACACACACACACACACACACACACACACACACACACACACACACACACACACTTACACCAAAAGAAAACAATTTAAAAAAAAACCACTTACCGGTCGATTCTGCCAGGCCGCTTGGGAAACTAGAAGTTGTAATCAGACAGGCATCACCCCATGTCGATGAGGGAAGACACACAAAACGAAAGCAAAACAGTTGACGCCGTCACTCCAGCCTGACACCAACCACCACTCAAAGACAAACTTCAGCGCGAACACTGGATCGTCACCAAGACAAAAAGGGACGTAACTCCGTTCCTTTCCAGCGTGTGTGAAGCTTTCTCAGCCAACGCATGTGCTGATCTTTCTCGGGATAAATCTTCCAGTAAGACTCCAATTTTTTAGCACTTCATTGGACCACCGCCGCCACTACCACCGTCACAGGCCTGGGTTACAGTCGTCTGCTACGCTGAGATCTCCCTTTGCCGATCGAAGACATCGGGGATCTGAAGCGCCGTCTCGGAAGGGCCTCCGCAACGGGCGAAGTATATTCTGGAACATAGCAATTTATCTAAATTAAGGCCGGATTTGGCAGCGACGATACAAGTGGTGCTCGTACTCACTGTCAGATTACTGCGTCATCGGTTTACTTCATGCGAGCTTCCTCTATTGAATACTCTTGAAGAACTTTTCGCTCCCTTTTCTTTTCCTTTTTTTTTGTGCATTTTCTTTTCTTTCTTTTTTCTCTGTCTCACTTCTATTCTTTCTGTTTCTGTTTTCTTCATTTTCTTTTCTTTCTTTCTTTCTTTTTTTCTGTCCCCCTTTCTTACTCTCGTTTCTACTTTTTTTTCCTTTCGTCTTCTCTTCCGTGTTGTATGTGGATGTTCATGCTTTTCATCACGGTCCCGGGCGGATGCAATGCAATCTCTACAGCGGATTCTGCGGGCAACTGGTCTAACTTTCTGGGCTCTGGGAAACAAATCGATGTTTGATACACAGAAGCCAGTCCCCGGAGGATATGGCAATGGGAAGATTTGTATTTACAGGGCTCAAGAACACTGCTCAATTTAAGATCTGCTCGCTTACAACCCATGCCTTGGAACGGGAGCATAACGTTTTAGCTTTTCTTAAAATGCAGATTTGTCTCTTGGACTTGTCTACACATTGCCGAAATGACGATTCAAGTGTCGGTAATGTTTGGCCGTATCACCATTCCTCCAACTATAAACTGAGAATGAAAATAACATTTAATGGGTTCCTAATAGCCAAAAAAGTTGAAGAGACACGAAAACCCCAACCGCCAACCCAACCAATCCTCCACCCGTTCTGCGGAAATGACGACAACATGGCGATTTAAAATACGTTCTGTCGTTTCGGCGACTACCAAAGCCAACAAGATCTGTGAGATACCTTCATTTCCATGTAAACCATATCTTGTATGTCAACATGTGTTCGGGGTTTTATGTTGAATAAGAGCTTCTTTCCACTTCTACACAGACGAACAATCCGAATCGATGATAAAAGTGTCGGCAGTTTTGGGCAGTTTCATGCAACCCTTGATGTCCTCAATCCTGCAAGCATACATTGAGAAAGAAAAAAGCTTCTCTCGGAGTACAGTGGAAAGCTTTTGCTGAATTTATTTCGAAACTGACACTTGTGGTATGATGCTGGGGTATTAATGAAGTTAACATTTGTGACTCTCCACGACGAAATGAGTCGCATGTCACCTCGCGCGGTTCTGCGCTAGGCTTAATATAAGTCCTGGGGTGTCTGGTAACAGTGTGAGGGTCACTTTAGTCACAGGCTTATAACTCAAACAGTTTTCGCTCTTTTCTAAAACGGGTTTCACCACTAGATAGAGCATTAAAAACTCTTTAAGAAAATGTAAAAATATGAAAATCATGCAAAGGTGACATGCGACTCATTCCGTGGTGGAAGGTCACATTTTACACTGTGTATTGGAAGTAGTTAGACATTAGATTTCCTGTGAAGGTAACTCCTTCTCGTGAAAACAATTCGGCTATCCATCTCAGATTTGGCTGCTCGGTAAGACCATCCCTAGACTTGGACAAATACAACAAATCAACACCCTAACTGCTTGTGTTGAGTTGGAATTATTTTAATGAATAAATTCCTAACAAAATAAATCAATCACAAATGCCTCACTGTGTATTATTTTCATTTTTGTGATAAATGTCTTTGATGACGTCATATCCGGCTTTTCGTGAAAGTTGAGGCGGCACTGTCACGCTCTCATTTTTCAACCAAATTAGTTGAAATTTTGGTCAAGTAATCTTCGACGAAGCCCGGACTTTGGTATTGCATTTCAGCTTGGAGGCTTAAAAATTAATTAATGAGTTTGCTCATAAAAGTTGTCATTAAAATCGATTTTTCGCAAACAGATTTAAAATTGATTGCATCGTATTCTTCATCACATTCTGAATCTAAAAATATATACATATGTCATGTGTACTCTTAAAATGTGATCACAATTAACGAAAATAGATTAATTAGTCTTACGATTAAAATTTACGAAATCGATCCAAAAATGATGTCATCTTATTCTTTATCATTTCCTGATTCCAAAAACATATAGATATCATAGGTTGCATTCAAAACAAGCTCAGAGAGTTAACAAGAATACAGAAAAGCGCGCTTTCCTGTTTAGCACAATACGCTACCGCGCTAATCTGGCGTGTCAATATCACTACGTTTTGCACGTGGGAGGTGAGCGATTTCCTTCACGCGGGGATCAATTGACGAAGCTGTATTCTTTCTTTCTTTATTTATTTGGTGTTTAACGTCGTTTTCAACCACGAAGGTTATATCGCGACGGCGAAGCTGTATTGTCTTGGTGAAAAAAATACAGTGCGTTCAGTTTCATCCCGTGAGTTCGACAGCTTGACTAAATGTAGTAATTTCGCCTTACGCGACTTGTTTAACTTTATTTGCCATGTGCTGGATTTTGACGGCGATACGCCCCGATTTCACAACTCTTTTTTTTTTTGATCGGAGGGATCGGCATGGTCGTCGTAAGGACGTAGAGCTGTGTGACGGGGGCCTGACACGCGAAGGAAAGTATCTGGGGTATGTTTGCCTGCAATTAAAAACTAGAAGCGAGTGTCTTTTGCATTTTAGATTCGTCCGCAAATAAGACTTTCTTGAAGCTGTCCTTAAATGAGCACAAAGTCGACTTCGCCAAAACTTCGCGAAGCTTTTTTGTGAAGTAGACCTCGCAAAGTGGACGTTGTCCAATTAAATGACAGATTCCGAAATGTTGTTCTGGCAATGCACAAGCCAGTCTTTGCTTCGGAATAAATACTTGTTTATCTCGCCGCTGCAAAGCCCAATGGGCCAAAAGCGAATAAAACCTTTAAGCCTTTGCCCCGATTTCCCTTTAGTTTAAACCCAGCTTGTTCTCCTTAAGTTTGTGATAAACTATTAGTTGTCATTACTTTTGGTCCCTTTGTGTCAATAGCTGGTCTCTGCAAGGATAATCGGGAGAAGATGCATTTAGGAGCCATGCATAATGTATTTTCTTGTCTGAAACGGCGGCATTATGAACCCACAGAGGGAGGGATTTTAGTTCTTATCTTATATTTTAATGCGAGTGCATCAAAGCACAAAAGCGTCTACATTATTTTGGTGTGTTTTTTTCTTCAATTTTATACTTGCGCTCTTGTTTTTGTGTGAATTAGAATGTTTGCTGCCAATGCCATCAGGGACGCATGTTTGCTTGAATATTGATTTTGTTTCCCCTTGTTTTAGAGAGGTTCTGGAATTCTGAGAAATCGGCTGTTACATGTCATGATGGTGTTTTCTATACACTTCAGCCAAAACCTCCTCGGGAGCGGTTCAAAAGCTTCATGGCGCTGACTGTAAGCCATGAGACACACCAACCTTGACGATTTCATTAAATCGTTAATAGATTGATTGGTTGATTGATTGATTGGTTGATTGGTTGATAGATTGGTTGATTGATTGATTGATTGATTGATTGATTGATTGATTGATTGATTGATTGATTGATTGATTGATTGATTGATTGGTTGAGTTATTGATCGATCGACTGTTTGATTGAGTGACATGAATCAAGAATCAAGGACGGCGACGAGAAGTCAGTAGTTGCTCCATGCGCAAAAGTCAGGTGTGTGTGTGTGTGTGTGTGTGTGTGTGTGTGTGTGTGTGTGTGTGTGTGTGTGTGTGTGTGTGTATGTGTGTGGGTGTGTGTGTGTGTGTGTAACAGGTCCAACAACAGATCATTTTGAAAGGTTGTAAAGATCGAGATCTTGAAGATAAAGCCAAGTCCAATACAAGAAACATACATTTCCTCTTTTTATCTTAAAAAAAAACCCCACAAAAACACGGCAAAGACGTATGCTGAAGGGAAAAGAATGGATCATGTCAGGGTGTAAGTGTTAACATGAGGGATATGGAAATGAGCGGGTGTGGGCAGTACGGCCTACGCGAATATTTGACACCTTAAAGGCACACTCCTTCCCTTAAAACCACCACGTTCACCATCTGTCCAGGCTGTTGCAGAAGGATAGGACCCCCCCCCCCCTCCGAAAAAAATTACAAAAAAACAAAAAAAGGTAAACGGTGTTTTTCCATGTCAAAGCTAAAACAAATTAGGTTCGGTTAGTCGGTCACCTTTTTATATATTTTTGTTTTGTTTTATAGATTAAAGGCACAGTAAGCCTCCCGTAAACCATCACAGATACTGTCAGGGTTTTACACACAGTCCAAACACCCTTCCATTTGAACGCTCACCAAACGGGAACATCCTAGGTGCCCTCCGTAAAGAGCGAGCAATTTTCAAAGAATTTATTTTTGCGTGGTTTATCTTACCCCTGAGCCATCGTGAACCCGTGTGATCAAGTTTCCCTTTTTCACAATGTAGTCGTCAGTTAGTAATTTGAATGCGACTCGCTGTGAGCTTATCTGCAATAGCACGTTATTAAGTACCTCTGACTATGCACGAAACAAACGGCTGTGGTTCACAAGAACTCTATAAGCGATGGTTTTTGACTGTTCAGAGGAACTGGCGATAGGTATAAACCGTCGTCTGCTACGAGAACCACGACCTTGCGTGACCCTGCTTCTGGGCTTTTCTTTTTTCAAACTTTCAAAACTTCGAATTGTACTGATCTTGTCTTGATCAAACAAGAATTATTTTATGATTTAAGAATGTTTGTGTAACAAGCTGTCAATTTATTATTTATATTTTAAAAGTTAGGTCTAGCGCCACAACGCACCACGATCCGATTTAATTGTCTCTGATAGACTACACTCTCTTCGCAAAATTAATTCTGTGAAAATTGCTCGCTCTTTACGTAGGGCACCTATGATGTTCCCGTTTGGTGAGCGTTCAAATGGAAGGGTGTTTGTACTGTGTGTAAAAGCCTGACAGTATCTGTGATGGTTTACGGGAGGCTTACTAGCTGTGCCTTTAAAGCCTTTTTTCTTTTACCCAAGCGCATGTGGCTTTTTTATTGCCTTGATTTCGTGCACGCTGTGTCAAGAGAAAAGTAGCTTTCCTTGTAAAGTCTGCAAAATCGAGTTTTGTCATTTCCAAGTGCTTTTATTATGGGTAAAACATAAGAAAGTTTCACTGTGGGGAGGAAAAAATAGTGTCGGTCGGGGAACCCCAAAATCAGAATAATTTATGCTTTATTTTTTTGGGATAAGAGCATTCTTCCACTTCAACACATACCAACATTCAAAAGCACAACAAGTTAGACTTATACGTACACGTTCTAAGTTTGACACCGTTTTGAAGTGGCTGTCATGTTTATCAGGTGTGTCTAGAACGACAGAATGAGAGACAGACATAATCTCTCTCTCTCTCGCTCTCTCTCTCTCTCGCTCTCTCTCTCTCGCTCGCTCTCTCTCTCTCTCTCTCTCGCTCTCTCTCTCGCTCTCTCTCGCTCTCTCTCTCTCGCTCTCTCTCTCTCTCTCTCTCTCTCTCTCGCTCTCTCTCTCGCTCTCTCTCGCTCTCTCTCTCTCTCGCTCTCTCTCTCTCTCATCCTCTCTCTCCCCCTGTGTCCCCTCCCCCTATCTCTCTCCTTCCCTACCCTCCCTCTCTCTATGTGTCTCTTTGTCTGTCTCTCCCCATACCCTCCCTCTCTCTCTTCCCCACTCTCTCCACCTTTCGATACCTCCTTCTCTCTCCCTCCCTCTATCTCTCTCTCTTTCTCTCTCCCGCATCTCCCCTCTCTCTCTCTCTGTCTCACTTTCTCTCTCTCTCTCTCTCTCTCTCTCTCTCTCTCTCTCTCTCTCTCTCTCTCTCTCTCTCTTTCTCTCTCTCAGTCCTTCCCTCCTCTCTGTCCCTAGGCTGATGTTTTCAAGAAACCTTTTTCTCTGACCGAGAGCGACCTATCATGATGCGTAACAAAGCGCTATTCACGACAAGCGATTTACCACAATGTTTGACGTTATTGCAGCATTTACGAACTGCCTGTGAGGAGGACAGAATGGATGTCCTGGTTTGAGTGGTTTCAGGCACGACACTCTAGGGCAGAAATACGATTATGACCGCTCTGACGTCGAGTTCGCTTGGCCTGCTTGTCTGTCCCAGTGGATGTTGTTTTGATGGGTGTCATAAAAATGAATGTTAACATGGAGATATTAAGGCACAGACGCAAACGCACTCACGCACACACACACGCACGCACGCACGCACGCTCGCACGCACGCACGCACATACACACACACACACACACACACACACACACACACACACACTGACTAGCGCACACATACGCAAAGACACATAAACACACACACACACTAACGCGCGCACACATACGCACATACACACACACAGACGCACACACACAATCACGCACACGCACTACCATTAAACCACAGAAACGGAAATGAGGCACAAAAACTATCAAAAAAAAAAAAAAAAACCCCAACATATACAAATATGAATATGTATTACAGAACAGAACTAGCAGGAGGGACACACACAGAACCAGACAGAGAGACAAACAATTAAAAACACCAGACAGACAGACAGACAGACATACATACATACATACAGACCAACAGACAGACAGACAGACACAAGGGAAGACACGCAGGCGGACGAACAGACAAATACTCAAAATGCACACCGCAAAGAAAATCTCAACAACGAAATCTCAGGACTACGGAGATTTAAAAAACGAAACGTCGGGACGTTTCGTTTTGAAGTTGTGGTAAACGTCATCATTTCGGGGGTCTCTCGCTGGAAAGGTGAAGGTCAACTGAAACGGAACGTGGAACGTCAAAACGCAGTCACGTTTTCCACCCCCAAAAAACGAACAATATTTCGTCAACTTTTGTGAGTATTTTTGCACACTAACAGTTTTATTTGTTGGCCATTTTATGCATTGCTAGATTCATCAACCCTTTCACAGTCTTTCAGCGCTGAGAATGTGTTCATTGGAGGTAGACAACTGTTGTGAACTGAAATATTTTGAAGGGTACTGATCCTGGTACATTTATCCAACTTCATGGTAAGAAAGCAAATGGCGAAGCAGAAGTAGGTCATCGCATCGAATTGTTATTCTGGCTTCGTATGTGATTTTGTATAAACAAAGTCTGTGTGATTTATTTGGACTGAAAATAATCAAAGTATGCCCGATTCTGGACCACCTCCTAGGGTTTTTTTTTCCATTCTGATCGAGGACAGACGTGATAATTTCACTTGAAGATTTATCGCCCTTCCTTCATTCCGAAACGAAACGTGAATACATCTAAATCTTGTCTGCGGCCTATGCCGTCTCGTTTCACGTTCCGTTTCGCGGGGTGACTCATTCACCAAACGAAACGAGCTGCAAAACGAAACGTGCTGTCTTTTAAATCTCCCTAGTATGGCCCTCACGAACTGAACACCAAGCTCACACACGCCCGGACAAGCAGAATAAGTCCCCAGACTGTCTACGTACTTGTACTTAACGTTTATCTCCACCACTCTCAAAACCCCGGAGGATATTATTTCTTAAATATTACCCTTGGATCCGCGGGACGGACGTTTTGGACATCTGTCTGTGATCAATGGCGAGAACAGCACTATGGAACCCCTCTTTTAAGACCACAAAAAACCCTCAGATATCATGTCACAACAAGAGGCGAAGCCTTCAAAGCTCACGTAAGAAATCGACAAACAGTAACACAAACTCAATCACTCCGTCACACATACACACACACAGTAAGCATAGGTGACACGGTGCAAGAGTGCGAGACACTAGATCTAGATCTGTCTGTCTGCATGTAGCCTACTTACAGGGACACGACTGTCAACTAGTCTCGGCCCGCTCAAAATAACAATGACCGAGACTTTCAGTAATTCCTTCGCGTGACGTCTAATCCTCTTACGCCATAATGTGACGTCTTCAAATGTTAAAGTTTTTACCACATACATACATACATACATACGCACGCACGCACGCACGCACGCACGCACAGACAGACAAAAGTTAGCATCGCATAGGCTACACTTACGTGAGCCAAAAAGGAGGTGGTCTACCAATGGTAGTGACTTTTGAAAGAGGTGAAAGCCATGTCTTAAACGAGGGATTCCACTGCACGGGGGTCCTGTGGCAGACATGGCAGACTTGCAACAAACTTGTGACCAACTTTCAAGCGATTTTAGTCGGCGGCAAGTCAAATCAAAATCGCTGCCAGTGTGAACAGCACAAACTCGCAAACTAGTTTTAAGCGGCGAGCCTCGCCAGACTTAGCCTTTCGGGATTGTCCGGTTGACCTCGTTGTTTTCGGCGAAACTACAGAGATGTACACGTCTATATTTAACTCAGTGGTTAGAGCTAACCAATCAGTTCGCGCGATAAGAAAAGTCTGGCGCAAGTCGTTTGCTTGTCACGGCTGAGTCGGGCAGTGCTCAACTGGGTTTTGGAGTCTGGCGCGAGTCGTTCGCGAGTCTGGCGCGAGTCGCTGGGGCTGTTCACATGGCAGACTTTTCCCCTATTCGGCCTCAACGACTCAGGAGCGATTTTTAAACGACTAAAGTTGGTCATAAGTTGGTTGCAAGTCTGCCATGTGAACAGCACTTAAAATGGAGGCAAATTTACAGCGGGTGTGAACAGGACATCAGAGAAAGAAGAGTCTTAAAATAGGAGAAGCGTTAAATCACGGGGTGGGGGTGGGGGGGGGGTCTTAAAATGTGGGGGGGGGGGGGGGGGCGGTCCGCTGTATGGGGGTGGGGGGTGGGGAGGGGAGCCCATCTGTCCTCCGACAATCACAGAGGAAGTTTTAAATCGGGGGTCTTAAAAGCGGGTTCCACTGTATGGATAGAGTGGTTTGGAATCAATCACAGGCCGCTGGGAGGGAACTACTTCGCAAGGCTCAGAGGCTCCGAGTGGCTTGGGATTCTGGGGACTTAGGGGATTGGTGGTTGGGAAGGATGGGTAATTGGGAAGAACGATTGAATTGTGGATGTTTGGGTAGGGGTGGTAGGAGGATTATGAGTAAATGAGATAAAACAATGAATGGGCGGAGGATGCTGAGATTTGGTGAGCTACATAGTATTAACACTTTCTACCCCACCTATGTTGACCAAGGTTTTTTTTGGCCGCGACCAGCTGTGCTGCAGCCACTCAGAAGTGAAGTAACTGTGTAGTAACTGTGTATCAACACGCTGCCGGAATGCAGGCGTTAGATGGACGTTACAGGAAGCGACTGAAGCTAACAGTCTGAGCGGATATATCCGTACCTGGGAGACAATGCGTATATACCAAGTCAGGTATGATTTATTTTCTCACCAAAGAGAATAGAATAGAACATGCACATAACACAGAAGGTCTGCACAGCACACTCACACACAGCAATACAGCACACCGTCTTGTACCTCCTTCTGCCCTGCCGAAGTCGGGGTATCCTTTTTAATCCATCGAATCTCACAACAATTAATATCCACAGCCCTGTGTGTCTCCTGCCTCCGAACACACACGCTACAGAGCTCGACTCGATGTGCGGTTCCGTATAAAAATTATTTTCCAAATTTCCCCACTGTGTTTTATAAAATAATCATATTATGAAAGCACATACATTCTTATCTTAGTTTTTATGTATTCATTGTTAGCAAACATCGACATTATTCATGTTTTATTTTAAACGCAATCATTGTTATTTATAGATCACAGGCACTTGATGTAAGTAGGTCACACACGTGTAAATGTTGTGCCCAGTCCTTGTTTTTGTTTCTGTTATTATTTTAGTTAGCAGGCCTAGTTGAGCACGTATTGTGTATCATGTACCCTCTACTAGTCATTGTGCATTTTAGTTAATGGACTGATGATGTCATTTGTATGGAGTCGACGCACGTGCGAGGATATGTATGTGTGGGAGGGGGTGGGGGGGGGGGGGCGCGGGAGATGGAAACTTGCTGTATGTTATGTAATGTATATATTGTGTGTGATACGTGGAAAATGTGATACTATTTATTTGCATGTATGATCAGGGGCGGACGAGGGGGGGGGGGGGCACAGGGGGCACGTGCCCCCCCCCCCCCCCCCGAAAAAAAAGAAGAAGAAAAAAAGATTTTTCTATGCTGATTCTATGACCATTTCTAAGTTCAAATGGCACCAGATGGCACCATTTTGCTTCTTTGGGCAAAACATTTTTCCGGGGGAGCATGCCCCCGGACTCCCCTAGCAAATTCGGGCGCTTCGCGCCCATCACATTCACTTTCGATTCAAAGTGCCCCCCCCCCCCCCCCCCTTACAAAGCAACTGATCCGCCCCTGATGATACAGGGACAAATGTGATATTGTAGGCCTAGGCCTATACTAGTGATTACTGTGTGTGATACATGAAATGTGATATGAATGCTGTTTTTATATGTTATACTCTTACTTTCTGCCTATGTCTTAATCCCAAGCGCAAGACAAATTCTTCTATGTGGAAATTGAAGCCAATAAAATTTGAGTTGAGTTGAGTTGAGTTGAAAACTTCAGGGCACACAAAATCTAACGCACAATTGCAGACAGTTATAGTTGGAATTGTCAGATTTGAAAGATGACAAAGCAGTCTCAACGACGTTATTACGATACTGTACTTGTTTCAACCCACAGGTCATTCAAGTAAGCCATGTCTCCACAAGCTGTGTACTCAAAATGAACAAAATGTGTTCCTGTTCCCAGGCCTGTGAACTAGTTTTGATGAAAATAAAGGTCAGCCTGTGTTGTCATGTCTCCCGTACAATCTGCCTCGTGCAGCTCGTGCTGTCATCGACAGTAGGTTTCCCAAGCAAGCGAGCTGACTGCATATGTATACTTAACCCTTTCGCTGCCAATCAAAACTTCCTGACTGCCAGGGAATATTGGAGTTTGGGGTGTAATAATTCACAAAAAATTCTAGCTCCAAACTGGCAGTAGGTAGGAAAGTAAAACCTATGTTATTTTTAAAGGAAATTGAACCAAGAATCTGTTTTTAGTATCTAATCATGGAAATAATGCACCAGTGCATGACGGGTATACCCGTCCTAAGGCAGTCAAGGGGTTAATAGGAAACCCTAGTGCATGAATGACAAGCACACAACCCAGAAACAGCAGGCGTCTGATTGCGGAATCGGGGAACTGGTTCATGATCAGAACTTGGGGAAAAATAACTTGTCTTGGCTAATTTTACAGGATAATCGGAAAACCTGGTAGCACATTCACACAAACAAACAAGTGGATATCTTTTCTTCTTTGTTCATGGGCTGAAACTCCCACGTTCACCCATGCTTTTGCGTTTTTACCGCGCCATTCAGGCAGCCATACGCCGCTTTCGGGGGAACAAGTGGATACAAAATTAGGTCTAGTTCAGGGGCATACATGTTGCTTTAGTCACGTATCTAAATGTGTTTAGATGGCGGGGTATCTTTAAGAAAAACGTGTTTCAACCAAACATCAAACAGACTATGCCTTTGGAAAAGTTTTTTAGAATTTCAATGACCTTGTTATGACATTTTCGTGCAGAAGGGTAAAATGAAAATGTCAGTGATACTGCACCGAATGCGGGGATGGAAAGAAGGTTATCGGCCTTCTGTCAGAAAACTAACTTCTGCTTGTATACTTGTAGAACGGTAGCAGTGGACGCAACGAGAGAGAGAGAGAGAGAGAGAGAGAGAGAGAGAGAGAGAGAGAGAGAGAGAGAGAGAGAGAGAGAGAGAGAGAGAGGAGAGAGAGAGAGAGAGAGAGAGAGAGAGAGAGAGAGAGAGAGAGAGGGAGAGGGAGAGAGAGAGATCTAGAGAGAGAGAGAGAGAGAGAGAGAGAGAGAGAGAGAGAGAGAGAGAGAGAGAGAGAGAGAACAACAACTTGCAACATGTCTGCCTACGTAACCGAGTAAAAAACAAGTCGCGTAAGGCGAAAATACAACATTTAGTCAAGTAGCTGTCGAACTCACAGAATGAAACTGAACGCAATGCAATTTTTCAGCAAGACCGTATGTATACACGCCGTAGACGGTGGCTGCATTAGGAAAAGCCTACGCACTAACTTTGACCGATGAAGAGCAACACGCCGGGTGAGTTTCTGCACATAATCGTCTCTGTTTTCTCCAAAATGACATGCAGACTAACCCTTATAGCACGAGCTCGGATAGTACGAATTTCGTCATAACTCGACTTTTTTCTGGGGCCCTGCAAACTGCTCTCTCTTTCATAGTAAATACATTATGGATAACTCGAAGCTTCATTAAGACGAATATATTAATAACTCGATGTTATTTCACGACCCCTTGACCCCAAAACAGCCCCAAAACAGCCCACATAAGTCGAATAAATGAAGAAAATGAAAAAAATCTCACCAGAGTGACACCTGAGTAGTATTCAAATACATGTAGGCAATCAAATGCTGAATGGAAACAAACATCAGAGCCCACGCTTTTATACTGCTAACAGAGTGACACCTGAGTACTATTTAAATGCGTACTGTACCACAACACCACCAACATAATTATGCCAAGGCTATGGAATCACTGGCTACTCTTCGTCATTTCCTTGTGGCAATGCCCAAGCAACTCACTCGTCATGAAGACCACTGGGACACCCTCAGCAAACTGGAGCAAGACTTGGAATCTTCCCACCATACCTTCATGAAGCAGCAGAGCATCAAGGACTTCTTCAACCATTAGTTAAACGGTATTGTGACTTTGTATTGTAAAATTGGATAACTCGAATTCTTTCTAACTCGAATTAATTTCCCTGACCCCTGAAGTTCGAGTAAACGAGGTTGCACTATATCATCACAATACTGTCGTTTGTACTTCGACCTAAGGTGTTATAGCATCCCATCATCGATTTTATTCTTTTCTTCGATGCATTTGTTCACGTTGAGCTTGGATTATGTATGCTTTTCTTGCAAAGTTTGCGTAAAGTCTGACTTGCCACAGTTATTACGGAAAATCAAGGTTATCAATCAAACTGCAGTCTATTGGAATATCATTATTGTTTATTAGTTGACATGTGGTCCAAGTTGTGTCATCCAAAGTCACGCGGTTGGAGCGTAATTCTTGAATCTGTACCACGACTGATCGATTTTGCGGCTGCCCACCTACGCAAAGGGTGGCTGCATACCAATGCACTATTTGCGCAAATGATATTGTGAACAGCGCATCCAGTAATAACTAATATAATAATATAATAGTTAATATTATGCTTGTATTTGTATGTTTTGGGAATTGGGAGACGAATATTGTTTGCTTCTTATGATTATAGAATTAGTTTTACAGTGCGGGAAATATAATTATGGCAATTTAGGCCTAGCCTGTTCCACATGACCTCAGGGGCGTAGCAGAACTGTCAAAGAAGGTTCGCCGGAAAACAAATAAAAGCCACAAATTCGTTGTACACCTGTCAAAAGTGGTCCGGTAGAAAAATATCACAGGCACTACGCTGCTGAGGCTTATTCGTCTCGTGTGTGATACAGGACAAGCTGACAGACAGACAGACCAACGAACAGAATGAGCTATAGACAAGTGACTAAAGTCAGCCTGAAAAACTAATCCATAATACCCACCTTTCCCAAAAAATTTCCGAAGATGAGAATATGGACGGATTTCCGCGGATTTCTTTATTTATGTATTACTTGGGATAAAAAAAAAGGTTACAGTCATAAACGCTGTCTTGTCTTATGTTTACACAGGCAGGCAACAGTCACGAACAGAGCCCTAACTATAATATACCATTTTATTATCTGTAGTACTCGCATAGGTGGGCAGCCAGAAAGTGCGTAGGCTTGCAGTCGTAAGCAAAGATACATTGCGTAGGTGGGCAGCCGCAAAATCGATCAGTCGTGGTACAGATTCAAGAATTGATGTAGAATAAGATGAACGTAAATTTGGATCGTTTTATATAAAAAAAAAATTATTACAATTTTCAGATACACCACGACCCTCGTCTCGATTCCCCCTCTATGTTAAATCCTGTTAAAAACCAAAAAAGAAATCTCCGAGTGTACATGACACTTCCTAACACAGCCCCTCCGCCTCGCCT
>NC_090246.1:8603857-8638086 GCF_037325665.1 Littorina saxatilis | reverse complement strand
CGTAGAGGTTACATGCCGAGTCTCAGTGATTATTAAAAATAATGGTCGAAGTTGGCGGATCATGAAAAATGCGAGCTTCAGCGAGCTTTTTCATGACCGCGAACTGAGACCATTATTTTTAATAATCACTGAGACGAGGTGTGTAACCTCTTTATTCCTCCTTTCTTCAGTTATTCAAAGAAAACAGGAGTTTTTGTGCGAAAGTTTGATCGAATCCGAATCACTCAACCAGTCAACCTGCGCAGGCGATCGATTAATGCGCGGTTGTATAGTTCCGTGCAAATCATTCCATTCTGTTAACACTTCTTGTCAGTTTCCCTGTTTTAGACTAAAATCAAGTACACAGATATGCTGTTATTTTGCTGTGGCGGTAAAGGCAGATATTGTGTGTTCTGTTTATGTTTTAGTATCGCATAGGATAATGTTCTTTCGTCAAATGGGACTAGCAGACGAACTTTTGCACCCGTGTTCCAACGTTAATTACTGTATGAAGTTCAGTTTTCTGGGGAAAATAGTGTATGAAACCGCTTTATGTTGTTTAAATTGATGAGATGTGTGCATTTGGTTGCGTGTGATCTGTTTATAAAATGAAATATTGTTGAAAACTGACCGTCGGATTGGAGTCAGTGTTGTCGAAGAAACTGCGTTAAAAGAAGGGGAACTACTCTTGTCGGCTAGAGTATGAGTTACTTGCCTTGGGAATTTGCTTGTGATGAACGGCAGATCTAGATTCAGAAAACAACCTAACTCATGGATTTTATATGGAGATTCATGTGTTCAGGCCTGTAGTTGTTCATTTAAATGCGGTATGTTTGTATTGTTTGCTCCAGAGATGTATATTTCGTACGTATAGAGCGTTCGGAACTTTTCAGTCGCAAAAGTAGTACCAAAACAGAACAGCTTCTCAACCCATTGCACTATCGAGGATTCAGGCTGTTGCTGGCTCGTTATTTGTTTGGTTGCTGGGTCATTATCGAAAAATAACTAGCTCTACAAGTTTACAGAGGTAAAGAAGCAGAGGGGGGAATAATGAAGATTATTCGTCAATCAGATTTCATGAATAATTATTCTTAAGCCTTGTAATCCAGAACGCGTTTACTGCCCGAAACTTGAATCCGTTTGAACTTTTGATAAACGGTATTTTTTTCAAGCTTGTCTTTTTTACATTTAGTCAAGTTTTGACTAATGTTTTAACATAGACGGGAAATCGTGTGTATGTGTGTGTGTGTGTGTGTGTGTGTGTGTGTGTGTGTGTGTGTGTGTGTGTGTGTGTGTGTGTGTGTGTCTAACGCGATTCCGAGAAACTACTGGACCGATCTTCATGAAACTTTACATGAGAGTTCCTGAATATTATATCTCTAGATGGTTTTTTCAGTTTTTGCATAAATATATTTGATGACGTCATATCCGGCTTTTTGTCAAAGTTGAGGCGGCACTGTCACTCTCTCATTTTTCAACCAATTTGGTTTAAATGTTGGTCAAGTCATCTTCGACAAAGCCCGGACTCTGCAAATGCATTTCAGCTTGGAGGCTTTAAAATTAATTGTAGAGTTTGCTCATTAAAGTTGTCATTAAAAGTGATTTTTCGCAAACAGATTTAAAATTGCTTGCATCGTATTCTTCATCAAATTTTGAATCTAAAAATATATGGATAGGCCTATGTTATGTTTACTCTTAAATTGTGATCACAATTAACGAAAATAGGTTAATTAGTACTTCGACTATTATTTAAGAAATCGATCCAAAAATGATTTCATCTTATTCCTTATGATTTCCTGATTCCAAAAACATAGATATAATAATTATGTTGTATTCGAAACAAGCTCAGAAAATTAAAAAGAATACAGAAAAGCGCGCTTCCCTGCTCACCGCAGTACGTTATGTCGTTATTCTTGCATGTCAGTTTCACTTCGTGTTGCACGGGAACATTGAGCGACTTCCTTGCCGCGTGGATTGACGAAGCTGTTTTGTCTTGGTGAAAAAAATGCAGTGCGTTCAGTTTTATTCTGTGGGTTCGACAGATTGACAAAATGTTGTAATTTCGCCTTACGCGACTTGTTTCGTTCTCTCTCCAGCATTCATTTCTAATAGTTTATAAGCAGTCTTACGGCAGTCGAGTATCTGAAACATCAAATAAAAGAAGCATAATTCGTCAGTTCCTGCGAACTCCGCGAGCACATTAGAACAGTTAATACTGTTGAAGCTGGTTCTTTTATCTCGATCACCGATTTTGAGAATGTTGATAATGCTTATCAGAGATGATGCTGGGATTCCTTTTTTTCGGCAAATTCGCCGGAATTGCCGTGAAAATGTTGACACATTTTGAAAGTCTAGGGCAGTCCTTATGGCGTCACCCCTCCCCTCCCCCCCCCCCCCCCGGCATTCCCCCTCCCCCCCCCCCCCACGTACCCGCCACAAAGTCTTCCTCTTCTTTGTTCCTGGGCTGCAACTCTTTTGTTTTTTTTAATTTTTGTTTTACGTGTATGACCGTTTTAAACCCGCCATTTAGGTATGCCGCCTTTGGGTGCTGGTGCATGCTTGGTTTGCACAGGGAAAACACTTCTGCAGCTCTGCCGAAGTGACGGCAAAAATGTAGACGATTTGAAGATAGTTTGAGAGTGTTGCCAACTGCCAACGCCAACAACACAGAACAAAAACCAAACAAGTCGCGTTATAAATGCGAAATTACTACATTTAGTCAAGCTGTGGAACTCACAGAATGAAATTGAACGTAGTCCGCCGCTCGTGCAAAAGGCAGTGAAAGTGACGAGCCTGTTTGGCGCGGTAGCGGTTGCGCTGTGCTTCATAGCACGCTTTACTGTACCTCTCTTCGTTTTAAGTTTCTGAGCGTGTTTTTAATCCAAACATATCATATCTATATGTTTTTGGAATCAGGAACCGACAAGGAATAAGATGAAAGTGTTTTTGAATTGATTTCGAAAATTTAATTTTGATCGTAATTTTTATATTTTTAATTCTCAGAGCTTGTTTTTAATCCAAATATAACATATTTATATGTTTTTGGAATCAGAAAATGATAAAGAATAAGATGAACGTAAATTTGGATCGTTTTATAATTTTTTTTTACAATGTTTAGATTATTAATGACCAAAGTCATTAATTAATTTTTAAGCCACCAAGCTGAAATGCAATACCGAAGTCCGGCCTTTGTCGAAGATTGCTTTGCCAAAATTTCAATCAATTTGATTGAAAAATGAGGGTGTGACAGTGCCGCCTCAACTTTTACAAAAAGCCGGATATGACGTCATCAAAGACATTTATCGTAAAAAATAGAAAAAAAATCCGTGGATATCATACCCAGGAACTCTCATGTCAAATTTCATAAAGATCGGTCCAGTAGTTTACTCTCAATCGCTCTACACACACACACGCACACACACACACACACACACACACACACACACACACACACACACACACACACACACACACACACACACACACACACACACACACATACACACACACACACATACACCATGACCCTCGTCTCGATTCCCCCTCTACGTTAAAACATTTAATCAAAACTTGACTAAATGTAAACAAGTCGCGTAAGGCGAAAATACAATATTTAGTCAAGTAGCTGTCGAACTCACAGAATGAAACTGAACGCAATGCCATTTTTTCAGCAAGACCGTATAGTTAGGTCCAGATCCTTACTCCCGTGACCATTCTCTGGCTGCAAAGGTTTGACGATTGATTTGACTTCTACGGACCCTTTAGAACAAAATTAGACCCCCCTACACCTTCGAAAAATGCTGGCATTTTTCACCAGAGGCCAAAATCCAAGATGGCCGCCAGCGCTATCTGGAAAAATCAAGTTTTGAACCAAAGCACCTAGAATTATGTACAAAGACACTTTTTCGGGTGAGTTGACGACGAGGATTCCGATTCTGATATTAGTTTGACGTTACGACATCATTTGGCCCTAATAATTTAAGATGGCCACCATCCAGTAGAGCGAAAACGTAACTTTTGTCCTTCAAGCAAACATCCTCCATAAGGATCTATTGCAGTAAAGCAATTGTTGAATGCATGACAAGAGAACTTAGTACACTTCTAAATAACCTCTGTATAATAACTGTAACATGAACAGTTTTCAGTTGAAACCAATTACAAACTGTCAATAATAATCGTTTTACTCTGAAAATGGCACTTTTTCGGCCCTTTCTTTGGACAAAGATCAGTTGATACACATTTAGAAGTCACCAATTGTGCTTTTATGTCTTTCCTTTCAGTGCTATGAAATCGATGAATCAATATGACATTGGTGAGATAAATTAGTCCGAATCAGAGCATGCTGCCTCGCTAGATTCTGAATCGTCATATTCCAATGCATTCTCCCTCCTCTGTACATCCCCATCATCATCATCATCATCTTCCTCATTGCTCTCATCTTCCTCGCTCTCTTCAGCTGGCCCTTGTGCAGGTAGGTGCATAGGTAGGTGTATCGGGAGAGCAGGTTGCGTGTGGCGGACAGGGCGACAGCGACCACCCACCAGCTCGGTCGCATGCATGCATGAGTTTGACTCATTTCCGTTTGACCCTTCCTCACCCACCCCCCGCATGCTACAGTCAGCCATGCCTGCCTCTGATGAGCTGGTTGCGGATTTCAAGTCAGCCCATGCTGCAGGGGAGGAAAAGTTGACCAGCTTCTTGCGAGAGAGGGTGTTCAGTAAGAATACCTCCCTCCATGCACCCGTCCCTCTGAGCAAACGCTTGACGTTTGCCAAGATGCCCGACTTGGAGAAGCCCGGGGAGGAACTCAAGGCGAGAGCTGCTGAGATGGAGCGGAGCGCTCTCAAGGCAGTAATCGACCTGGTTAAGGTCAGTCAACTTGTGGACCTCTCTGAGTTGTTGGAACATCGTGTTGTCGAGGAGTGTGTGGCCTTATTCAACCCAAACGGCACATACAGGAAGACACAAAAGAGCAAGCTCATCCATAGCTAGGCTCTCTCTGCAACCTGTAGAACTGCAGGATCCCTACATCGCTCTCATCGACATGGGCATGATCTGGAGGATGGCAACGCCATCAACAGAGGATCGACAGACGCAAGATGATACCCCATACACGTGGTCAGACTACGCCCACAAGGTGTCATCCATCATCATTGCCCGTCATGGTCATGCTGAACGTATTATATGTGTGAACGACCCGTACAACGCAACATACTCAACCAAAGATGATGAGCGAGACCTGCGGGTACAGGGTCAAGCACATGTCCCCAACACCTACATGAAATTGAGCGACCCCTTCCCCTCTGCCCACGCGTTCAAAACGCTGCTGTGTAGTGTCAGCAACAAGGAGCGGCTACAAAAGCTTATATGTGACAACCTGAGAGACTTTGCACAGAGTGTTGATGCAGAGATTGTCTACTCTGTTGCCCCCCACAGCACCAACTTGTCAACCCAGCAACCATTGGAGAACTACAGCCTTGAGCAGTCTGAGGCTGACACTGTCCTCTTTTCCACATATGCAGTTCTGCGCGAATCAGGTTACAGTGGCCCTGTTGTCATTGATGCCGCTGATACGGATGCCTATGTCGCGGCTGCAGTCATCTCACAGCAGCTGCCAGGAATCCTCTGCATCAAGAGGAAGCAGGAGACGGTCTTCTGCCGTGGCCTGGTGACTGACGAGATGGCAGACTGTATTGTGCAGCTTCACGGTATGACAGGTTGTGATGCCAACTCAGGATTCTACGGCAAGGGTAAGACGTCAGTGTTTGACCGGGTTGCAAAGAGCGCTGTGGCCCGACGGCAACTCTTGAAGTGCGGAGATAGCCTTGACCCTGACGAGGAGGTGCTAGAGGAGCTCTTCCAATTCACGCGACATGCAATCTATGGCGACAACAAGAGTGGCACCATGGCTGAGGCCCGTGCAGCAAAGTGGAAGGCACTGAAAAACAAAGCATTCATCCGTCTGCCTCCAGATGCAGACAGCCTACGCCAACACTGCCTCCGTGCAAACTACTTGGCATATCTAGTGCGTCATCCCTTCCTGAAGAACCACCCCACGCCACTTGGATATCTTACTGAACACCCTCTCTCGCAAAGAAGCTGGTCAGCTTTTCCTCCCCTGCAGCATGGGCTGACTTGAAATCCGTAACCAGCTCATCAGAGGCAGGCATGGCTGACTGTAGCATGCGGGGGGTGGGTGAGGAAGGGTCAAAAGCCACCAAGCTGAAATGCAATACCGAACCCCGGGCTTCGTCGAAGATTACTTGACCAAAATTTCAACCAATTTGGTTGAAAAATGTGGGCGTGACAGTGCCGCCTCAACTTTCACGAAAAGCCGGATATAACGTCATCAGAGACATTTATCCAAAAAATGAAAAAAAAGTTCGGGGATTTCATACCCAGGAACTCTCATGTCAAATTTCATAAAGATCGGTCCAGTAGTTTAGTCTGAATCGCTCTACACACACACACACACACACACGCACGCACGCACGCACACACATACGCACATACACCACGACCCTCGTTTCGATTCCCCCTCGATGTTAAAATATTTAGTCAAAACTTGACTAAATATAAAAAGAAATCTCCGAGTGTACATGACACTTCCTAACACAGCCCCTCCGCCTCGCCTCCCCCTCAGCAACCACCCCTCCGCCTGTTGTGCACCCAGAACAGAATATTGACACAATCTTATTATGGTCCCCCTTCTGCTGAGCTATTTTTGATGGACCGCTATATTATTCTATCTTTTGATCAAATTGCAAATTTGCGACCATTTCGTGGGTGCTTCATGTCGTCTCTGGTTTACTTTTCTTTTTCTTTATCTTCGATTGAATTTCATGATAATTTTAGCTTTGTCATTCAGAATGTGTTTACTGCCCAAAATTCGTCTTTAATTTTCAATGAAGGACCTTTCTTAGGAGTTTGGCTTTTTCTTTTTTTCTTGCTCTTCAACATTTCCATTCTATAAGCTTTATAGGACGATCTGATGCAAAAGGAACATTCAAGACATCATTTGAATCCACTGAATTTCTGAGTAATTCCGAATATCCAGGAACGATTGGAGCACTGTTGTGACCAGATTTTGTTATCTTCATTGGCCAACATTTTCCTGATGTCAAAGCGCCGTTGGGTGGGATTGTTTGTGATGACACTTTGAATATTTAACGTTTCGTGATCCTTTTCAACTAGGAAGATATTTATGAGTGTACCTATTTTCAATTTGTCGAAATATCGGACCACGAAAAAAGTGTGTCTGAAATAAACAGCAAGTTGTAATTCTACTTCTCGGTCAAATAAAAAAAATTCGACAAATGATTACATAACAGAAAATTGAGAAAAAAAGAAAGACCTTACGACGCAGGGTCATAGGGCCTAATTTATATTTCTTATGTCATAACTTTTGTAACGCGCTCTTTTAAGACTTGAATCATAAGCTCTGTTTAGCCGTATTTTCTCTGAATCGTCCAATTGCTAAATAAAAATGATGGGGCTTTACGCGCAAGTTGTACGTAGAACTACTGAATGACGCGAACGTCCTTCCTGAGACCTTCGAATCATTCGCATGTAAACGATCGAAAACCACACATCTGGCCGGCCGCAGTTTTTTTTCTCATGAATTCAGAGCACTTGGACACATTACCCAATCCTACAACCTGGATGTTAACTGCGCAAATCGGATATTTGTTTGTGAAATAATTTTGCAGTAAGATACAGGTGTCACTAACGAAATCTTACGAAATCAACAATATTTCAGCTGTGCACGGGGAGAGGACAGGATGTTGTTTCAGTGCGTGTCCAAGTGGCAGCACGATAGCTCTTAGCCCATGTAAAACATCGGGCTGAGACATATCTGTGCTGGTCTACAAGACCGTTTGTATAGGGTGTAAACAAATCTGAGACATATCTGTGCTGGACTACAAGACCGTTTGTATGGGTGTAAACAAATCTGAGACATATCTGTGCTGGTCAAACAAGACCGTTTGTACAGCGATTAGGACACCTAATGAATTTAGCGTCACAAGTTAAAATCGCAGCAAACCATCACAGGAGGAGCGCTATGAGTCGTAGCAGAAATCGTTCTGCTGGTACGGCCATGGCACGGCCACACGCCAGGGGACACAACTCCCAAGGCAGTTGAACAAACAGCAGACGACCAGAACTCTCCTACTCAGGGGGTCACAAAGCGGCTCGGGTGATCATAGCCGCTTCTGGTTTGTTTCTCCCCTAAGCTAAATGAGGGGCGCATGTATATTAATTTATATAAAGAATTTCTGTCCCTGGTGTTGTCACTAGCCAAGGCATTTCTTCGCCTGTTCACGAGCTTATCGAATAATCGTGACAGAAATAACTGAACTCGGATAAAACATTGCCCTCGCTAACTCGGTTTGGGGAAGTAATCGACTTTACTATGATGATTACACGGATAACACGAATCGCTCGTAAAAAGACAAACGCCTCAGGCGCTCGTAAGTTTGTCATTTATCTTGTATCTTTTCGTGGTTGTAGAAATAATGGAAATAGCCCTTGAATGAATAATGTGTGTGCTGGTACAGATTGCGAATAATCCACTTGGGCACACGCACAAACAATCTACAGCCAGGCCGCTGTATATGCTTAGTGGGCATTTGTGTGTGTGTGTGTGTGTGTGTGTCTGTGTGTGTGTGTGTGTGTGTGTGTGTGTGTAATTAATTTTGCACCGGACACCTCTCTCAATCTGCACTGATGCTGAGGCCAGGATGTTAATGTTTGGTATGCGTCTAAGTGGAAAGTTGCCAATTTTCCATAAACAGGCCCGGAAAGATATATCTTGGTTTAGTTAGTGTTTACATTGGAATGGGAGGTACCCCTCAATGGACGAATTCCAAAATAACTGTTGGGTTTGCCTGGGCTGTGAAAGAGTAATTTATGCCCTTGCTTTTTACTCGGACACACATTGGAAGAGCTTGGCCAATCACTAGCAAGGGGTGTGTCGGAAACACGTGGACAGGAGCACGTGTGACATTATTTATCAGAGCAAAAGTAAGGGTATTCACTTTTTCACAACCAATTCCAACCCGACGGAGTTGTTTCTGAAAATCGTCCATTCCACGCCGGAATCTCATGACAATGAAAAATCGAGATTCTCAACGCGAGAGAGTTTTGTTCAACTGCAATTCTGCCATTGATTCAATCAAAATAAAATAAGAACAGAGTGTTTCTTAAAAGCACAGTCCTTCTACCCCGTGTAAAAACATTCTGCTCACCATCTCAAATCTAGTTAGGGTTTTACATGTTTGTTTGTTTGTTTGCTTAACGCCCAGCCGACCACGAAGGGCCATATCAGGGCGGTGCTGCTTTGACATATAACGTGCGCCACACACAAGACATAAGTCGCAGCACAGGCTTCATGTCTCACCCAGTCACATTATTCTGACACCGGACCAACCAGTCCTAGCACTAACCCCATTATGCCAGACGCCAGGCGGAGCAGCCACTAGATTGCCAATTTTAGAATCTGAGGTATGACCCGGCCGGGGTTCGAACCCACGACCTCCCGATCACGGGGCGGACGTCTTCCCACTAGGCCAACCGTGCCGGTGGTTTTACATGTGATACAACCACACTTGGACACATCTAAAGAATCAACTTCTTCCTCAGCGTTCAATAAGAAAGAAACCGGCACGGTTGGCCTAAGTGGTAAGGCGTCCGCCCCGTGATCGGGAGGTCGTGGGTTCGAACCCCGGCCGGGTCATACCTAAGACTTTAAAATTGGCAATCTAGTGGCTGCTCCGCCTGGCGTCTGGCATTATGGGGTTAGTGCTAGGACTGGTTGGTCCGGTGTCAGAATAATGTGACTGGGTGAGACATGAAGCCTGTGCTGCGACTTCTGTCTTGTGTGTGGCGCACGTTAAATGTCAAAGCAGCACCGATATGGCCCTTCGTGGTCTGCTGGGCGTTAAACAAACAAACAAACAAACAAACAAAAAATAAGAAAGAATGAGTGCTTTCTGTTCAGACTTGGATCTTCTATTGTTTACATTTTTAATAAACATTTTTTTTGACAAAATTGTTATTTAGCATGTGTCCAAGTGCAGAAACGGGTTTTTATCCCATGTCAATAGCTGGGCGGATCTGACATGGTCAGCAGCACTGTGGCTTCACGGGAAGACTGCGCTTTTCACTATGAAATACACACAACTACCCCGTATCCCTTTACAGGCTTTGTAGCAAACGAAAACGGCTGTGGGGAGACCCAAAGCCTGAAAGGCACAGACACTTTATTGTTTAAACATTCGTGCGGGAAAGCCTTCTGCTGTTCTTTGGCATGCCTGTCCCATGAAACACATTCAATTGATTTATCTTTCCTATCCTGAAATTGCGAGATCGATCTTTTGTACATACAGTCGTACCGTTTGCATCGGATAGGTGGAGCAACCAAGTATAAACTTCTTCAAAAATCGGAAAAAATATAAACCGTACGTTACGAGTCTCTTTCTTAGGAAGAAAGCCTTTGCAATGCATTGTTCAAAGAAAAGGAAGTAAAAATAAATACATCCCCCAAATGAGTAAATACAGGACATACACACACACACGTAAGCTCGAGCGCGCACGTACACACACACACACACACACACACACACACACACACACACACACACACACACACACACACACACACACACACACACACACACACACACACACACACACACACACACACACACACACACACACACAATGTACAAACTAAATTGGGAGAATTTGTACATAATTGCTTCCAAAAAAAAGAAACAATGAAATCATTTGGTTATTTATCTTCCCGTGTCTTATAAACAATACGTTCCATGACAATAAAGTTTATTCGCATTCGTATTCGTATTCACACACGCACACACACACACACACACACACACACACACACACACACACACACACACACACACACACACACACACACACACACACACACACACACACACACACACACACACGGCGATATCATAAGGGCTTTTACAACCCGCTGAATCAAGTAAATCTGCCGAAAGCCATCCGCATTTTGGAAACAACTTAATGGAGGAGAAAGATAGCAACAAAACCATGCATCAATTGAGACACAATGGAAGAACATCCGAGTAATTGTTTTCAACAATGCTCATACGCAGTCCGGAGAACACACGAATCGCATTTATCATTCGGGGCCATAACTTTCAGATGGTGAGCCGCATCTTAAAGGCTCAGTCCGTTACGTCAAAACTGTTTGGCTGACCCCCTCAGATCTGACCAGGCTTTTACATGGGATAATAACTGCTTCCATTTGGACACATATCGACATTTTACATCCTTAAAAAAACAAAAAACATGTTACATCCTGTCTGCTTCCAGTGCAAAGTGAGAATTGTTTAATGAACTCACCAACAGATGGCAACTGGTGACAATCACGAAAATAATTCGTCAACGAATTCTGAGAGTGTGTCCAAGTAGTCAGATGGTCTTATCCCATGTTGAAAGCCTACCCAGATTTGAGATGGTGCGAAGTGGAGAAATGGTCTTATCCCATGTTGAAAGCCTACCCAGATTTGAGATGATGCCAAGTGGAGAGATGGTCTTATCCCATGTTGAAAGCTTAGCTAGATTTGAGATGGTGCCAAGTGGAGAGATGGTCTTATCCCATGTTGAAAGCCTACCCAGATTTGAGATGGTGCCAAGTGGAGAGATGGTCTTATCCCATGTTGAAAGCCTACCCAGATTTGAGATGGTGCCAAGTGGAGAGATGGTCTTATCCCATGTTGAAAGCCTAACCAGATTTGAGATGGTGCCAAGTGGAGAGATGTTCTTATCCCACGATGAAAGCCTAGCCAGATTTGAGATGGTGCCAAGTGGAGAGATGGTCTTATCCCATGTTGAAAGCCTAGCAAGATTTGAGATGGTGCCAAGTGGAGATATGGTCTTATCCCATGTTGAAAGCCTACCCAGATTTGAGATGGTGCCAAGTGGAGGGATGGTCTTATCCCATGTTGAAAGCCTAGCCAGATCGGAGATGGTGCCAAGTGGAGAGATGGTCTTATCCCATGTTGAAAGCCTAGCCAGATTTGAGATGGTGCGAAGTGGAGAGATGGTCTTATCCCATGTTGAAAGCCTACCCAAATTTGAGATGGTGCGAAGTGGAGAGATGGTCTTATCCCATGTTGAAAGCATAACCAGATTTGAGATGGTGCCAAGTGGAGAGATGTTCTTATCCCATGTTGAAAGCCTACCCAGATTTGAGATGGTGCCAAGTGGAGAGATGGTCTTATCCCATGTTGAAAGCCTAACCAGATTTGAGATGGTGCCAAGTGGAGCTGATTACACTAGAAGGACTGTGCCTTAAAAAGGTACATTCCTTCTTGCGGTACCCATCATGTCAGCTACCACAGAAATGTTCAGGCTTTGACACTAAACAATTTCCGCCTTGGACCTGGGCCAAGGTGCACGAGCAAGGTACAAACCGGGTGGGGGTCAGCCGCAGTATTGGATTGGTTGAAATTGAGATTTGGTGTGATTTCAACAAATCAGACCCCGCGGTTTGTTCTCTCCCGTTTGGGTTTCACCCACTTTCGCATCGTGCACCCCAGCCCTGAATTCTACACCCTGGCTGCGTCCTGTGCAGCGTGCGCTTTTTTCTCTGCTTGAATTTCCCAAATGACGCCAGGGTGTATTTGTTCAGAATAAAACAGCCAAACAAAATATTAACTGCTATATACGTATTACCAATGTCAGTTTCAGTATTTTGAAATTCTATCATTAACATGCATGCCGGGCGCTAGTTCGATGAAACAAGAACAAACAAGAAGATTCCCACATCCCAGGCCGCACCTCTTTTATCACAACAAAACAAAGCCAAAACATCATCTTGATATTATTTTGTACAAGTAGAATTCCGGACAATTGCCGGTAAACGCATTTCTTGATTTAAACGACAACCACAGTCTCACCTTTCGATTCACAAGAACACCAGTTCCAAACATGGAGACTAATTGACTTGTGCAAAGAACACACCCCAGACCGCGCCGCTTTCGCCCCGAAAACAAAAAGGTCCGCGCCCGTCTCAGATCAATATTGCAACCCTTCGCACTCCGGTGTTTCCTTCTTGTTTAAAGATCTATTGGGACAAGCCGCGGGGCTATTTCTCATGTAAACAGCCTGCCTGTCGCGTTCCACGCCCACCGTTGCACGTGCTGGTAAGAGTACATCACGCACAAAATAAAACCGCGTCTACTTCAAGGTTAACCCATGCTGATGATAGTGCTCAACGCGATGGTGAAAAAGTAAAACATGTTTGAACGAAACTGTGTGACACAAATAGCTAAGACTTACATCCGAGACTGTCGAGTACACAACAGTCTCTGATTACATCACGCCAAAAACGCGTCTACTGCAAGATTAGCCAGTACTGCTGTTAGTACGCGACGCGGGTTGTGAGAAAGCCAAAATTATGTTCAACAAAATTGTGACACAAACAGTAGATTCCAGCATTGTGCGTCGGTAAGAAAACACGCAAAAACGCGTAAACCAGTATTATTACAATTGTGATGCATCATGTGACTAATCTGACCAACGAGGACTAATTTCAGGTGACCCGCTTAATGTTATAGGGGTCAACTCGGGCCGCTTTTTGCTTAGGCCTTTTACGCTGAAAATATATAAAAAAGAAAACATCCAGGCTTTTACATGGGATGAAAGCACCCTTCCACTTGGACATATACAATCCACAGCCTGGCTGGTTTCCTTTGCATAGTGAAAATTAACGGCTGAATTATTTTTTCGTAAATTTTAAACTTAAACAGAATCTTTTCCGTTCCAACGCGGTGTTCTTTTCAGTTATGCACTTGTCAGGAATTTCAAAAGACTGTTTTATAGCACTGTCGCTTATCTTCTACACAGCTGATGTATTCATGCATTTAGATTATTCTAGCTTATCCGCAAAACCGCTGTATGTCTCTTTTGAAGCGACTTTTGCTGGCGGGAATATATCTTCTTCTTTTAAAACCTGCCGAATTATGTCACTTTTGGAGCGATTGAAAACAATCTATCTATCTGCAAAAAAATGTCCGTTTGCAGTTAGAAACCTACCGGGTGATTCTGTCAAACCGAATTAGGCTATGCAACTTTTAGAGCGATTTTAAACAATCTGTTTACCTGCAAGAAATGTCCCTTTTACATTCAGAATCCTGCCAAATGAATCCTGAAAACCGAATGATTTGACTTCTCGGCGATGGTTGCGGGCGGGAATGTCTTTGCATTCTGAAACCTGCCAAATGAATGTATTTCCAGAAAAGAAAACCATCCTTTCCCGTCTCTGTCGCCAGACATCGCTACATCAGAGCTTTACAGCCGTCTGCAGAGCCACCGGGAAAGTGCCCGGACTGGCCATTTTGCCCTCTTAGAAGCAATCGTCAGTGTGTCTAGGTCGCCAGTTAACGAGGCAACGTCCAATTTGCCGTAGACTGTGGACACAGCCCATTCGAGTCAACGGTGTCGTAGAAAATCGCCATTCTAGTCCACTTTGATGTCGACCTCACAAACTGTTGTAACATAAAATCGCGTTCAGGGGTCTTGCTGTTTTGTTAGGCCTTGTGAATATATATTTGTAAGTTGTGGTCAAGTGTTCAAACAGAAGAAATACCCATTCAAGCCGATGTTGCTGTTAGGCAAGACAAGTCCACTCTGCATACGGTCAGACAAAGAGCCGTGTGTGTGTGTGTGTGTGTGCGTGTTTGTGCGCACGTGTGTTTGTGCGTGCGTGCGTGCGTGTGTGTGTGTGTGTGTGTGTGTGTGTGTGTGTGTGTGTGTGTGTGTGTGTGAGTGTCTGTGTCCTCTGCCCCTTCATTTGCAAGTGTTTAACCGTGTGTGAGTGTTGAGATGAAGAGTAAACAACTTCAGACACCTGGAGACCTTCAAACTAAAGATACTGTCAGAAGCAATCTCCGGTGACTCGAAAGGATGCATCTATCCAATGAATATCCACATGAATATTAACACCCCGAAGCTGTTCTGGCGGATAAATATTTACATTGGAATCTTGAAAACGTCACTGTAAAAACAAGATATTTTCTAGAAAAAGGTATGTTGAATTATGCCAAAACAGCTGCGAATGTGAAAGAAAATCGAACGAAGATGAAAGTTGCTCTGAGCCAAAAAAAAGTCATTTTTATCAGGAATGAAGAGGAGTGTTACGCCCCTCCCGCAGAAAACGCTCAACATACGAAGAGGCTTATTTAGTCTGACACAAAATAGACAAACTGACCAAATGTTGATTTTGCCCATAATGGCTTCATATGTGTGAGGACACTTTACAGGGCAAGCTGTCTGTTCATACCGAGCGCTGATGAATGAAGACGGCAGAATAAATTAGTCAGCACGTGACTGGCTCAAAAACCTCTGGACAGATAGCAATTATCGGAACTCGCAAGAATAGAAGTTGATGCACGCTTTTGGTGTTGGTTTTGGTCCGTGAAAGCATCTCATGAAGAACAGATGGCAAGAACAGATGTTGATTCACGACTTTCATGTTGGGTTTGGCAAGTAGGCGCACGTTGGAGGCACCTTAAAGACGCAGACCTTACTGTGCAAACGGTTCAACTCACGAATCACTTTGTGGTATCTGTAGATTGCACCCTGGATTAGGGGCAACTACTCTTGCATGACGGTAGCATGCAAGGGAACTGTACTCTGCAGAATACAAATGGCCGATAACCTCACGGTGTTCCATGTGTCTGCTTATTCCTAAACTGTCCTCTACTTCACACATATCTGGACAGGCTTTGACACAGTATAAGGCTATTCCTCCACTTGGGCACATACCAAAAATCAACATTCTGGCTGCTTTCTGTGCAGTTTGAGAATGTGTTGATATTATTGTGTATAAGTCATTAGTGTTTTTTTAACGAAAGTAATTCATCAAAAGAGTCCGATTCTGCACGGAAAGCAGTCACAATCTTGATGTGTGTATGTGTCCAAGCGGAGGTATGGTGTTATCACATGCACAAACCCTGGCCAGATGTGGGGTAGTGAGCAGGACAGTGTTCACGGGCAGGATACTGCCTTTAAGAGAAACTGCAAAGTCTCGGACAGAGCCATGGCCAGACGTCCAATATTTGACCAAGTAATTTTTCTCATTTTGAGCAAGAATGTCCAGTCACGTCTGCAGCGATCGAGGTGGCCTAGTTTCGTGAAAGCTGTCCTTTCGTCTTTGACTTTCGCCATCTGGAGACAAATGAAAGGCCAACTAATTGACCTAGGCTAAGTCTATTTTCTTTCCATTATCTCATTCTTATTTTTTTCCCGTTTCTTCCACCCCAAAGACCGCTAGGTCAAAATACTAGTGACTATTTACACCCCCGGTATAGGGGTGTGTATAGGTTTCGCTCGATGTGTTTGTTTGTTTGTTTGTTTGTTTGTGTTCGCATATAGATCTCAAGAATGAACGGACCGATCGTCACCAAACTTGGTGAACAGGTTCTATACATTCCTGAGACGGTCCTTACAAAAATTGGGACCAGTCAAACACACGGTTAGGGAGTTATTGGTGGATTAAAATTATACAAGGACTTATAGAGGGACATCTTCATGGTCAAAGGGAAATAACCATTCTCCCTCAGTCACTGCCACCAACTGAGAAGGTTATTTCCCTTTGACGGGGGTGTTTTTCCTACCTCGTAGGAATTTCTTGTTTTGTCTTGGCCACAATTACACGTTCTTGCAAATAACCTTTTTCGCTTTTCTTCTCTCCTGATTTCGGAATATAAGCAATCTGTTTGTTTCGGATTTTAGACATAGTTTTTTGTGGTCGGTTAAAGGAAAAAATCCAAATAGATGACATGTCCGCGCTATTTTGTGTCATTTTAAAGAGCAGCAAGTGTGGTGAATAGTAATGACGGAAAGATACACGGTAGTGTTGTGTGGTTGATTAGAATCAGGTTGGACATGTCTGTTAAAATATGTACATATAATACGTTTAGTGCTAGGACTAGCTGCAGAATAGGGGCTGAATTGTTCGGATTGGTATACCAACATGATATTTTATACAGTTAAAAAGACATCTCTCAGGATCCAAATGCCAGGGAGGGGCAACTTCTAAATGGTCTTTGAACGAAAATATGACCTGTTCAGTAAGCATACCCTCAAAACGCACTTTTGCAGAAGGTGAACATTCAAAACACCAGTTCTTTGTAACTAAGAGTTTAGTTTACCTTTGAATTAACATTTATGTTTGCCTGTACCATGTTTCCAACATCAGGACAATAAACACACTGCAGGGGCGGATCCAGGGGGGGTTTCCGGGGTTTCCGGACCCCCCCCCCCCCCCCCCCCGCAGCCTAAAAAAAAAAAGTATTAAAAAAAATGCATTTAAAATTAAAGAGAAACTGAAGGCTCAGATTGCACCAGATTGCTCCATTTTCCTTGGGTTTTATCAACATTTTCTGGGGGGGCATGCCCCCGGGCCCCCCTAAGAGCTGGCCTTTGTCTTCTAAATGACGGTTTCGGAAGGTAGTTGGGTAATTTGCTGGCTCAGTTTGCACCAGATCGGTCAATTTTCCTTTTATTGGTAATCTAATTTGTCTTCTTAAATTTACTTTTTGAAGGTGTATTAGGGGAAGTTTCTTGGCTCAGATTGCACAAGATTGCTCCATTTTCGCGCCCACAACTAAACGCTTCGCGTCGTCGAATTGTCCCTTTAAGAAATTTGGAAACCCCCATGATGTGATCCGCCCCTGCACTGGCTATTGACGTTTTATAATTATATACAAATGAATCGGTTTTCTTTTCAAGAACGGTACCGTCTAGTAACAATCGCAAGCTTGCACATTGACTATTAAAATTATGCAAATGACAAATATATTCTTGCTAGTTGCTATCTTTTTGGAATGGGTTCATGATTCTGCTTTATTTTAAAGCAAAGACAGATGACACTACGACACTACATACTGATGGAAAACATACTGTCCGGTCAATTGTCTACAGATAAATTCTCAACAAGGTTGTAGAGGCCCTCCTATTTACAAAATTAATACTGTACGCGAAGCTGTATTTCTACTATTTGTTAACAAAGAAATGCATTTCATGCATAATGCCAGAGTTTGAAAAAGAAACCTGTAAACATAGTTTCTTCTATATCCATAGCGATTTACTCACATAACCGGTTCATGAATTCAGTCTTTCAGTCACGCTGGCATTTGCCATCACAGAAGCAAAGAGCAGTGCAGGGGACACCCGCTGTGGCACAGCTATACGGACCTCTACAACCTTTCTTGCAGCTGCATTTTACTAGTTCAGAGCAGATCTTAGATGCATCTGGAAGTGATGTCCAAACAGGCGAATAAGTTCCATCAACTTTTTCCCAGCCCCAGCTTGCAGGATCTGGAATCTCTGGCTGCGGAATGAGAGCTTCCTTTCAGATGATATTTGCGTGTGTTCAAGAAGAGCAGCTTGAGTGGGTGGGGTGTTTTCCAGCATGCGCCCTTTCTTCGTGAACAGGTGTTTTCTGGCATGGTTCACCTTGTCGGAAACACTGGTCTTGTCGAACATCAACGAGACAAAGCGCTCAATCTGGCTGAACTTGTCCGGTGATGCAAGCACCCAAAGGAACAGCTGTGAATTCTGGATCAGACATCCACACTTTCCAGCATCTCTTCTTACTGACACCAAAGAAAGATGACACAGTGTCGCAGCCAGTCAGAGAATGAAACATCAGAGGTGCTGCTGATTTCTCTGGGCGTAGTCGTGAATAGGCAGAAGACAATAGTGGGATCCAGCACAAATGCAACCCACAGGTTTTCCAGCTGGAGAGAATGGTAGTGAGCTGTTGTTAGCACCACTACGTACATCAGTGTCTAAATTCCTGATCATGACGTCAGTGTAATTCATTCTGGCCAGGTCAGAACAGTGTACAACCAGTCTGGTGTCAGCCTCTACGTGTGAACAAGGGGACAGCCTGGCTCTTTGGTCCTCACTAATGTCACTAGAACTAACAAAGTCCACACCTTGTGTTGCAATGACCACTTTCCCGTCTTCCTTGACGAGCTTCAGATTTTCAGACAGGATGAAAGAGCTCTTCTTTGTTTTGACTGTTTCGTAGGAATTCTGGCCAGTTGCGTGGCAGAGCAACGCCTCCTTTCACTCTACTCCTCATGCCAGAGCCTCGTTTCTTCCTCACTGATGACTTCAGACTGTTGTCACGGTAACAGTCCCAAACAATGTCAACGCGATCAGCGTTAGACAGGCACATCAGGACATATGCTAAAAAGACAGAATCACTGTACTCTTGGAATGTTTGTGCTTGGCGTGGCTTCAGAATGTGCACCAGCGCAGCACCATCAATGAGAACAGCTGATACTTGTGGTTCAGTGAGTACTGGGTCATGAGTTTTCTCAAAACAGTGCAGGAGATCGCTTTTGTTGCCGTGGCGCAATTCTCCAGAATCTGAGATTGATGGAGGGAATGACTGGTTTTCGTGCTGAAAGAATTCATCAAGGTCTTCTCCTCTAGCCTGACATCCAACATACAATCTTGCAAACAAACCACAGTTGGTCTTGGCTGTCTTCAGCTTCAGATTCTTGGTCATCTGAGTAGACTTGTTCTGATGAATTGGGCCTGACAGTGGCTTTGACCTTTGCAGCAGCCTTTCAGCTAGTTTCAACCGGCTCAATCTGGCCGAATTATCTTATCATGGCTTACCCGTGAAGTGCAAAACCCTCGTCTGGCCATGTGAGCCAGTCCCAACATCGTGAGACGTGACTTGTTGTCAACTTGAGGGTCAATCTTCAAAGCAGCTTCCCGAATATGTGACTCAAGCTGGTATGTAGAACCTCCAGAAAGATTTCCAGTTTTGCCACAGTTAAACATACAGGTCTCTTTCTTGTGGAGAAACTTGCCCACTCTCTCTGCGTGATCTCTTTCCTGTCTCGCCTTCATCTTTTTCAGATTCATCATGCATGCCGTCTCTTTTCAGCTCTGTCCAACATTCTTTGGTTGTAGTTAGCACGGCAGTTCTTGTGCCACCTAGCTCCATGTTTGGCTAACGAAGACGCAATCCCTGACCCATCATTGAATTTGTCTATTTTCAGTGATGACTGAAACGCTCCAACTGCTTTAAAACCTTTTAAATGTCTCTCTGCTGTGCTGTAGCTTTCTTCGGTGGGATTTATCAGCTTTTCTGTTGTGTCCTTCTGGCAAAAGATGCACAGGCTCCAGTCCATGTGTTTATTTACGCCGCTTGCAATGTCTTCACTGCTTCAGTCTGAACACACACTTAAGTAACGTGTTAGATATACACATTATTTAGGTCCCTGGCCCTGGGCTCACCTGCATATCACCAAAGCTTTGGTGTGTTCCCTGGTCAATTCAAGCTTATTATTTACCTTCTTTTGTCTCTATTTGGGAGCACCTACAAATATAGCCTAACCCGAAGGTTCCAAAATATGATTTTTGGCTCATTTTTCAACCATTTATTTATTTTTTCACTTAAATGCATTAAAAAGACAACAACCCAATAATATGGATTTATTATGTTTATTCAGTCTTATATTATAGTTTATATGTGTTAAAACGCCCAAACTGTGTGTTTGACATTGTTCGCGACTAGGCACTCCGTTGCCTAGCAACCAAATTTACCAGAGGACAAAAATTGCTTGCCCCCCCCTGGAATTTACATTCTTTGGATGTCTTCTAACAGCACACCAAATTATATGTTGGTATACAAATTTGAACAATCGTTTCAACTGGGGGCCCCACTAGTTACCGGCTCGGTCCAAACTCACGCACGAGACTGTCAAAATATAGACTTCAACACAAGTACGTTATCTAACAAGTGTAAAGTTATACATTTGTGACTTGAACCATTACTGACGCCCCTAGTTTAAGTATTTTCCACAAGTGCAGTGGGAAAGCAAAAGCAATGTCTTGATCAAGAGCTGACAGTCGTGTTTAAAAAGGCTGACATATAGTCCTATTTAATTAGTTTAATTACTTCCAGGGCTTTTCCCATCGTTGCGGGGATGTATAAAGTAGGCTTCCTGCAAAGTTTTAGGTTTGAAGTCCTTATCAATTACGAGAAATAATTAATTCTTTACTGCATTGTTTAGCAACAGTTCTCCAGGACTTGGGCTATTTTTAGACCGTTGACGTTTCGTAAACCAAAGATGGCATCGGAGACAGTCAAAGCGCGGTTGCGTACAATGGCAAACAAAGATAGAAGTAAACCCGTCTAAAGCTGTCAAGGCCACTAAATCTGCTGAGAAGAGAAAGTGGACTCCTTGCTTCATCACCTCGCAGCAGCTGGGTCGCGCTGAAAGAAAGATTGTTTTCGTCAGAGGCCCATCGCTTCAAATTGAGAACCAAGTACAAAGGGGATACTGAACTCGCCAAAGTTTTGCTGGACACGTGAGTACATAGGCCTATTAG
The DNA here is from genome assembly GCF_037325665.1 of Littorina saxatilis. Classification (NCBI taxonomy): domain Eukaryota; kingdom Metazoa; phylum Mollusca; class Gastropoda; order Littorinimorpha; family Littorinidae; genus Littorina; species Littorina saxatilis. The sequence continues at coordinate 8,616,684 of NC_090246.1, read as the reverse complement.
AAAAATAGATGTACTTGTAGCTTGTCAGCTGAAGCATGTGGCCTTATTCTTGCGAATATGTGCTGTGAGAGATCGTATATTTCCGCCTGCGCAATTTCCGGAAAACATCCACTTTCACTTTGAGACTGTTCTGTTTACATTCGACACTATCAACACCACTTTGCAATACTGAAATAATTGTTTCTGTGTTCGAAAGCTACAGCCAATCGTTATTATATCCCCTTAGGTACAGTTTTATAACATTATTGGCACATGTAAACAATATGAATTAATAAATGAACGCTACGAATATGGCAGCCTATAAGGTGATTCGAATGCATTTAAACCAGGTCAGTGTAAACCTGAGACGGACACCGGAACTTTCTGTTCAGATTCATTAACATGGTTTTGATTTCTCTCATACGTATTGTCCTCGGAGACCTCCCTCATAATGTGATTTTGGGCTTGTCCTGTGGTCAACTAACACCTCTTCAGAGAAACAACTAAGGGATGCAAAAGTTCATCGATGAAACAACTATTCAAGTAGTAGTAGCAGCAACACCAGTAGTATACATGTAGTAGCAGCAAAAGCAGCAGCAGTAGTAGTAGCAGTAGTAGTAGTACCAGTAGCAGTAGCGGAAGCAGCAGCAGAAGCAGTAGTAGTAAAACAAAGTGATAGCAGTAGTTGTCTTCTTCTGCATAGTAGTAGTAGTCGTGGTGGTGGGGGGAGGGGGGGGTAGTATTGGCAGTAGCAATAGCAGTAGTAGTTGTCGAAGCAGCATTAGTAGCAGTAGTAGTAGTAGTAGTAGTAGTAGTAGTAGCAAAGTAGTAGTAACAGTAGAGCAAAGCAAGAACGACGGAACAAGAGAAAGAAGAGAAGGGGTGAACAACACACAAACAATAACCGCGAAGGCACGAAACGAGATTAACGAGGTCCTCCGCAGAGTGCTGATCAAAGATAAAAAGGTCGTGGGGGGGGGGGGGGGGGGGAGAATTAGTTCTGATGCCCTGACAGTCCCACTAATTAAGGAAGGCAGCGAAACCCCAACCTGACATGTCGACAGCGTAATTAATCAAATCATCAAAAAAAGATTCTTCACGCGGAGACTCCTCGAGCCATTCCTTCGCTGCACAACAATATTAGACCACGGTTACCAACGGATTTATTCTCTCGCCGTCATAAAATTCTAACGGATCATCGTCAATAAGAAGGGGAGGGAGGCGCAGGTGGGTAGAAGGGTTTGGATGATCGAAAGGGAGGGTGTGGTGACAGGAAAGGAAGAAAGAAACAAGCGTAAAAGTGCTGTTCATATGACCGATTTTCTACCGATTTTCAGCGGACTTTTCTGAACGATTATTTTTACAGGAAGAAGGGGCTAGGGTAGGGGGGGGGGGGGAGAAAGGGGGAGGGGTGGTAGGAAGAGAGGATATAGTGATGAAAATAGAGAAGAAAAAAAAACCATTGAAGTGTTGTACATAATTATGGCCGATTTCTGAACGAGTTTTGTCAGAAGAAGGGGCAGGAGGGGAAGAACGAGGAGAGAGAGAGAGAGAGAGAGAGAGAGAGAGAGAGAGAGAGAGAGAGAGAGAGAGAGAGAGAGAGAGAGACAATGACAATGACAATGACAATGACAATTCTTTATTTAACGAGGGTAGTAGATTAATTAAGCAGTGGTCTGCTTTTTTACATCCAGCCCTCGCCCTAAAGAGGGACTAACTTTCTTTCTTTATTTGGTGTTTAACGTCGTTTTCAACCACGAAGGGTTATATCGCGACAGAGAGGGACTAACTACAAAAATGAAAGAAATACAAGATAAAAATAGAAAGTAGAAGAATTAAAATTTTACATTTTAACAGATAACTAAAGTAAAAACACATTATACATATGTACACAAAATGCATTGCATTGAGGTAAATTGCGAGTTAATTGATGTGAATTAAATGGAGGTAAATTGCGAGTTAATTTTGAGAGAGAGAGAGAGAGAGAGAGAGAGAGAGAGAGAGAGAGAGAGAGAGAGAGAGAGAGAGAGAGAGAGAGAGAGAGAGAGAGAGAGAGAGAGAGAGAGAGAGAGAGAGAGAGAGAGAGAGAGAGAGAGAGAGAGAGAGAGAGAGAGAGAGAGAGAGAGTAAATGGTGACGAGAATGGAAGTAAACAACAAGCGTTTAAAGTGCTGTTTATATTGCCGATTTTCTACCGACTTTCAGCAGACTTCTGATCGACTTTTGTCAATAAGGGGGGAGGGGAAAAGGAGTGGGGGGGGGGAGAGATAGGGGAAGAGAAGGAGGGGTACATTGGGAGGATATGGTGACAGGAAAGGAAGTAAGAAACGAGCGTTAAAATGGTGTACATATGGCCGACTTTCTACCGACTTTCAGTAGACTTCTGAGCATTTTTGGTCAATTATAAGGGCAGAAGGGGGGGGGGGGGATGATATGGTAACGATAAATAGAAAAAAGAAAACAGGGTGTTGGAATAGGAGACGGAAGATATTGGTACAGAAAAGGCAAAATAAAACAAGCGTTTGGAGGCAGGTGGCGGGAACAGCATAAGACTCTCATAATCAATCTTGCCACCGACAAACAATCGCACGCTTGGCTGGTTCATTTATCTCCCTTGACACATTTCTGTCCCAATCCCTCCCCCCCCCCCCCCCCCCCCCCCTGTCCTATATTTGTTTTTACCTACCCTAGTCAACTTGGGCGTTTCTCTCCCTTGGCACATTTTTTTCCCAATTTCTCTCCCCTTCATCCTGTGCTATTTCTTTTTACCTTCCCTGGTCAGCTTGTCTAGGGCTCGTCCATTTATTTCCGCTGACGGTTATAGACTCGAGCAGCTTTTGATCGGTGCTTAAATTGAGATGATTAAATGCGAAGCAGACTCGGGCCTCGAGCGAGGTAAAAACTGGGTCGATTTGAATCAAGTGACGCTGAGCGGCGGCGGTTTGAAACCCATCACATGCGAGCACTCCCAGGAAATATTAGACACAGGCGGAGAAGAAATTCGAAATTGATAGGCGAGGAATAGAAGCAATGGCAGCTGAGAAACATTGGACTTGGGATTGAGATATATGAGATGGTGAGAGAAAGTTAAAAAAAAGAAGAACATTATTAAATAAAACAACAGTGCAATAGCATTTGGATTTTATTTTTAGTAGAAGGAAGGGGGTGGAGATTGGATGTATTTGTGATGGGAGGAGGATAGCGTTGAGAAAAGGGGTGGGGAACGCCGGGAAGGGGATTAATTTAGAAATGACGGAAATAGAACGTTAGTCGAGCTGACAAGAGCTTTTCAAAATAAGATAACTTTACCGCAGCGCAATTCCTCTTGACATTTCCGTACTCTTCATCAAGTGGCCCACAACCTCTTCTTGTTACAGTTTTGGTGTGATGTTCCCGTTGTCTCTTTTTGCTCAATTTCCTAAGGATATCATCCTCGGCTATCTTTGGCATCTTACTGTCATTTAATGCCGTGGGGCAATATGGGAGGAAGTCTTTTATTCTTTACTCGCTATCGGTAAGGTTGAACAAAATGTTGAAGTTCCGTCTGACATCTCTTCAGAATCTGTCGGCCAGAATGGGCAACGATGCATTTTGTTCAATCATTTAGTATAACATTATGTCACCAATCTCCGTGCGTTCTTCTCTCAACCTTCGCCCGTCCGGGTTATCGACTTCACAAGGAAGTCATCGTGGGGCCGTGCGGACCCATGCTTCTCATTTCCTTCTTTGAAAAACATGGGTCCGCACGGCCCCACGATGTTTGTAGTCTAAATATGACCTTTAACAAAAATATATTTCTCGCTGAAATTTTAGGACATAAGAGCTTTTTAGGTGCCTAAGGCATTCTTAAACGCTCATTAAAAATTCCAACTAGTACAAGAGATGTTTGCAATTAAACACACTTCTGGGTCCACATGGACCCACGACCACCGGCGAAGGTTAAAACGTGGTTATTGTCTTAAAACATCCTCTGCCCCTATTCTCTGGGGTCACACTTCATTCGACGTCTTCCCTGTTTGTAAAAAATAATGATCGAACTTTGACTTGTTATTTCTTAAACTGTTAAAGAGATCTTTTCCCTTGCGCAGACCTTTTGTGCATCATGGATTAACATCAGGTTAAAGCTTCCTTCTTCTTTGACACATACCACAATTAAACAGCGTAGCTGGTTCCAGTACAGAGTCACTGATGGCGCTAGTATTTTGTCAAACCGGTACGCAAACTTTTATGATGCAAACAGTCCAGAAAAAAACGGTTGGCTGGTCTTTGGAACCAGTAAGAGTCCAACTCAGAGTACTGGTTTTGTTGTTTTACCAGCGAAAAAACCCGGTAGATCTAAAAATCAACCGATGTAGGTCATACCGGCAGCCAATTTTGTTCGGGTATTTTCGCATTTCAACCGGTAAAATACTGGTAATTAGCGGTTAAATGAGAGTTGGTAGTTTTTGCACACACACAAACAATTACACCGATATGAATCTGCAGCATGGATCGATCTAGCTTTACGTTTACATGTGTGGAAGAAGCAGCCAGGCTGTGGGGCTTTGTCATTTGTGCAATCAAAAGGATGTTCTTATGCCAAGACGAGTCATTCTGATAATCATCGCTCCACGGCTATTGCCAGTTGTCTCTCTGACCGGACGCTACAGTCCTACTCGAATCTATCAAAACAAGAATACAGAGTTATCTCCCATATGTTTTTCGCGAGCACTGATCTAAATTTGAGATCAGTGTTCGCGAGACGAAAATGATTGCAGATTGACCGACTTCGACAGTGATATCCGTTCTGTTCTTCACAGTTATGATAAAGACATCGTTCTTAGGACAAAACAAGTCGAAATTTTGAGACTGCTTGTCGGAAGGAGACCGTGATATACGGTTGTACCACTCTCAATTGGTTACAGAAAAAATCGTCTGCTCCAGTGAGCGCCGAAACCAAACGGTTGATTATCACGTAACACTTTTGCCATATTTAGAGTTGTTTGCATAGTAAATACAGCCGCGAAAAATAGCTCGCTTGAAACTGTCTTACATATCAATTCCTTTGTAATTCAAAAATTAAAAAACACCATGAAAAATCATTATCGACGATCGCGAATCTGCTTATATCAATAACACATTACAAACAACTCTAAATATGTAAACAAATATGTTTCCTTGTCAGACAAGGAAACTCAAGGCATCCTGTCAGGGAGAGAATGACCCGAACTCATTTTGACCTGAGTTCAGGATGAAGACGAGTGTCAATACATTCATCTGTAATGGTTCATGTAATACTTTGCAAGGGAAGGAACGTTACTTAACATTCGTGTCCCTGGATCACCAATGTGCAACGCCAATTTTAAATAGCCTGTGGTATCGCATTTAAATTCGTTCGTTCCTCGAAACCTCTGTCTTAATCCGCAGGTTTCATTCCCTGATTTCAATAATCGTTGTTCCCTCTTCGTGAATGTAGAGCATGTTTCCCAAAGTAGACATACTCCTAAAGTATATATATGTATGTTGATGCAATTAACGTTTGAGAGCACAAACAGAAATGATATAAACAAGCAGTTTGTCTTGTCAACCAATCATAGCTCTGGTGATGCTCAGATGACAGTTTGCCGTTTTATTGTCACTCGTTAAATTTAAAGATTGTTGTGCTCAATTCTCTGTCCCGTCGCGATATAACCTTGAATGGTTGAAAACGACGTTAAACACCAAATAAAGAAAGAAATAAATTCTCTGTCTTATTATTTCTGTGTGAATTTCATTCAGTTTTCTCTATTCGAGGCTTTCACCTGGAATAGTGTCAATCGAATTACGGCATTACATTATTGACTCAAAAATTCTTCTTCTATTTTGTCTGAGAAAACTAGCCCATAATGGCATGCATGCACCCAGCTGTTTTCGTTTCCGGTCTCCGCTGGAATTGTGAAAATGTAGCGTGCTCTCGCTAGAGGAAGTGAGAAACGATTTTTCACAGCCTGACGTTCGTCTTGCCTTAATCAGCTGGGGACTCATTGGGTTCCAAGCCTGATTTTATTCCAATGTTTCTTGTCCCATTTCCTGTTCCTTTCCCTTTTGTAAATTCTTTTCGGGCAACAGTGCAGAGGAGGTTTTGTTTCAGGACTCAGGCATTGGTGATTTTTTAAAGGGACGACATTCTTCCGTATGTCTTAAGGATAAGAGAATGACAGGGACGACGATGACAATGGTAATGATCGATACTGTCGATTGTGTTTGTGTGTGCGTGTGAGTGTGTGAATGAGTGAGTGAGTGAGTGTGTGTGTGTGTGTGTGTGTGTGTGTGTGTGTGTGTGAGTGAGTGAGTGTGTGTGTGTGTGTGTGTGTGTGTGTGTGTTTTATTGAATGGAGAAAAGACCGCTAGTTTGTGTTTTTTTCTGAGAGAAAACATCTTATTGCTAGAATGACAAGAAAGAATTGAGAAAAATGACCACGAGGAGACCAAGTCCAATACCAACAACCAAAGGAAGAAGTAGCACTACGATACGTGCATTTAAAAACCGATTTGGTAATATCTTATTTATCACTTGCTACCAACACACGTCCATTATTTGCACAGAAAGACATTAAACACCTCCAAAGGTCACCAAACTCATCAGCAAGATGGCGTCAGAGATACGGCATGCCTCCAAGCGGCAATAGATCACGCGTTAAATGAGCCGCAAAGCCCGGATCGTCAATAACGGCCCGGCACAAGTCTGACACCACTGATGACCGACGACGGAAAAGCCAAGAGTCAGCTATCATTTCCATGTCAGGGAGGCCGCAGCTCCCAGCGCGACTCATACTTCTTCCCATTTAGCCCATCTCTTACCTATCGTTTGTTTCGTCAGCCGGAATCGCCTCCCTTGTTGCTTCGACCGGCTTCCCTCCCTTGCCGACGTTGGCTCGTCTCCCTTGCCGACTTTGGCTCGTACGCACTACGATTTGATGATTTGTTATCTCCCATGCCGACTTTGGCTCATACGCACTACGATTTGATGGTTTGTTCTCTTCCTTGTTGACTTTTACTAGTTCATAACTACGATTCGATGACTACTTGCCTCCCTTGCCAACTGTTGATAATGTATACTACGATTTGAGAACTGCTTACCTCCTTTGCCCGACTGTTGCTGGTACTTTCTACAGTATGAGGACTAACCTGCTTTGCCGATTATGGCTGGTTCGTACTAAGATTTGACGACTGCTCATTTCCTCCCTTGCCAACAAGAAGAACAACAACAAAAACAACAACAACAACAACAGCAACAGCAACAGCAACAGCAACAACAACAGCAACAACAAAACCAACGGCGACGACGACAATAACATTCAAGAGCAAGTAACAATGTTAGGCACAACACAAACAAACTAAACTCACACCAAAAGGTCTACACACTTCAACAAAAAACATCAACAACCCCGCCGCTTCGAAAAAAAGTCAAATATAATATCCTATCCTGTTCTATACTTTATGAGGAGGCGTCAGCTCAAAAACCCAGATATTGTGGCCATTCGTGGGGGCTAGAGAAAATAAAACTCCTTATGAATTGAATTGATGAAACCTACTTTTTTTCGCTCCTTGATCCCATCGGGTGAACGCTTTCCCCCAAAGTCCACTCATCGTCATTGTGTTACAATACATAGTTTCACAGGAAATATTAATTCCGAAAAAAAATCCACAAAAAAACAAAATAATTTGACAGTGGAAAAAGGGAAATCAGAGGCAAAACTGTGAAAATAACTTTCAAAAGACACCATACTGTGGTAATATTTAAGGGAAGGAATCCTAAACACACGCACACACACACACACACACACGGACGTACACACACGGACGCACACACACACACACACACACACACACACACACACACACAGGTCTGTCTATTTGTCTGTCTGTCTGTCTGTCTGTCTGTCTGTCTGTTTCTCTTCCTAATTCTCTCTCTCTCTCTCTCTCTCTCTCACTCTGTCTCTCTCTCGCCTTTTCCCCTCCCTTCCCTATCTCTTTCTCTCTCTCTGTTGTTGTTGTTGTTGGTTTGTTTGTTTTCTTTTTGTGGTATGTGTCCAAGTGAAAAAAGCTGTTTACGCAGATGAACGTCTGGATATGATCATCCGGGGGTTGGGGACATGATCCTGCACGCGAATGAGAATATCTGTATTGTCAAACAGCACGATTCCGCTAAGCTTCATAAGGGTATAGGCTAAACACGTCGCGTCAAGCAAAATCAATACAAATGTCATTTAGTCAACCTGCTGTTGCAGAATGACACTGAATACGCTTCAATATAACACAGACTTAGAAGTTCTGGGCTGCCCGAAACCCTTCGGCAAAGACATCGCTGACACTGCAGTGACTTCGGTGACCGAAGCCAACTAAACCTAAAGTGCATACAACGGATTTGTTTTTATTTTTGAGCACATGTTTGGATTTTCCCATTTAAGAAATGATAAAGAAAGAATGCAACGGAATCATTTCCTAATCTGCGATTGCAATTTTGCTTTCAACCCTATTTTAAATTGAGAAATTTGGTAATTAATGCTTAAGCCTCAAAGCTGAAATGCAGTCCCATAATCCGGACTGGGCCAAATAACGTCTGACAAAAATATTGTATTTTATCGAACAATGCGGTCGTTTCAAAAACATTATGTACACACACACACACACACACACACGCATACACACAAAACACACAAACACACACACACACAATCACACACACACAATCACACACACACACACACACACACACACACACACACACACACACACACACACACACACACACACACACACTCACACGGCGTCTTCATTCCCAGTGTACCGAATACTTCTAGCCAAATGCTGACCAAATATAAAATAAACATAAAAATGCTATGGCTTAGCTGGCGTTTTGTCTTTCATCCTGTCTAATCTAGAACTTTAGTGAGGTAAGTAAGAGTATTAAAAAGCCGGAGCGAACACTGTTAAAACTATTAGAGTGAGATTATCATCCTTTTCTATATATCTCTCCCTCATTGTGGTTTTTACTCATTACATTTCTGGAACAGAACCCTCTGTTACGAACCATTTTCTTGGTGAACATTTGCAGTATGTAATCATTTTTTTCTAACTTGTTACCATATTTTCTTTAAATTGGTTTGTTTAATGCTACAGAACTGTGTGAAATATATGTATATTATAAACCTAGCTCTTCAAAACTGTGTATACAAATTTGTTGTTTTAAACATGATGTAACAAGACTGATATTGGTGATTTTACTTCGTACATAAATTCGTGAGAGAAAAAAAAATGCAAATCAACCCTGTCGTGAAAGTTGGCGGTTTGCATCATTATTCCTTTTATTCTTAACTGGACAAAACGGAATTGATCTTTCTTTGTTCGATGCTACAGAATTCTACGAAAAGTTTAGTTTGGAAAAAAAAACAATGGTTCATCACCGGGAAGTGACGGACTCACTACAGAGTTTATTAAAATATTCTGGAGTAGATTACAGAGCATGATAACAGGCTCGTTTAATGAAACCTTTCATAATAATAAGTTGTCTTTTACGCAAAAACAAGGAATAATTAAGTTATTGCAAAAAAGTACAGAAGTACCCAGGGAAGACCTTAATAATTGGCGCCCAATTACCCTACTTAATACAGATTATAAGATGTTGGCAACAGTTTTGAACCAGAGTTTGAGTTCGGTTATTTGTAAGTTAGCAAATGAAGATTAAGTTGGTTATATAAAAGGCAGGAATATTGGAACCGTGATTCGTACAATAGATGACGTAATAGAGTATTGAAATCGAACGAATTAGTCTGTGTTTATACTGGCCCTTGACTATCGTAAAGCGTTTGACTCCATTTATAAGGAATTTATGATAGAAGCATTTCGATCATATGGTTTTGGTGAAGATTTTCAAAAATGGGCTAAGCTTTTAATGACAGATACTTTCAGTAGTATTAATCACGGAGGGTGGATTTTAGAGCCGTTTCCTTTGAAGTGTGGTATAAGACAAGGTTGTCCATTTTCACCCCTGGCCTTTATATAGGCGGTGGAAATACTTGCCATTAAAATTAGGAAAAGTGACATAGCGGGCGTTAAATTACCCTGAAAGGTGGACGATGAGAGTGCCTTGAAAATTAAACAGTTAGCAGATGATACAACATTATTTTTACAGAACAGTGGTGATGTTTTTAAATTTAATGATATACTAATACAGTTTGCACAGTTTTCAGGACTGACCCTGAATGTTAATAAAACAGCATTGTGGTCAGCAAAAGTTGCCCTTTGAGTGCACAGATAAGATTAAGATTGTAGGTATTTATTTTGTAAATAATGATAGTGCAATAAATGTTGAAATGAATTGGGTATTAAGAGTTCAGAAGATTAAGAAGTTGATTAAGATATGGAGTCGAAGAGATTTAAGTATTCACAGTAAAATTGTAATATTATCATGTTATTTTATTTCACAGCTGGTATTTGTGATGCAGACGATTGGATTGCCAGATCGGGTTTTGACAGAGTTGAATAGATTGTTTTATAAGTTTATTTGGCAGAGAAAGTGTTCGAATAAAAAGCATTTGATAAAGTTAAAAGAAAAGTAATGGAGAAAGAAATAAGTGAAGGTGGGTTGAAAATGTTAATGATGGGGCGGGGATATAGCTCAGTTGGTAGCGCGCTGGATTTGTATTCAGTTGGCCGCTGTCAGCGTGAGTTCGATCCCAGGTTCGGCGGAAATTTATTTCAGAGTCAACTTTGTGTGCAGACTCTCTTCGGTGTCCGAACTCCCCCCCCCCCCCCCCCCCCCCCCGTGTACACTACATTGGGTGTGCACGTTAAAGATACCACGATTGACAAAAGGGTCTTTCCTGGCAAAATTGCTTAGGCACAGTTAATAATTGTCTACCTATACCCGTGTGACTTGGAATAATAGGCCGTGAAAGGTAAATATGCGCCGAAATGGCTGCAATTACTGGCCGTATAAAATTTCATCTCACACGGCATCACTGCAGAGCGCCTAGAACTGTACCCACGGAATATGCGCGATATAAGCCTCATTGATTGATTGAAAATGTTAAATGTGCACATTATGCAAGAGTCTTTTGATTTACAATGGGTTGGACGATTGCATGAAAAGAAGGGAGAAAATTGGACGTTTATACCACTATGGTTTCACTGTTGTTTCAGGGTATGGTTGTTTTGATTTGAATGTTAAACCGAGTAAGGAATTGAATTTGACAATGATTGGAAGCCTAATTTGGCAGAGGGTAGTGTGGACACATTTAAATTACAAGCTTAGGATGGAACATGATCATATTGATGTACACAACTTTTATAAACAGATTTTTTGGAGTAATGATTTGATTCGGTATAAAGGGAAAATGTTGTTTTATTCTTATTGGAAAAATGCTGGGATTGAAAGAGTAAATGATTTGTTTATAGTGGAAGAAAAGAGATTAAAGTCTGCAGCAGAGGTATATATACAAATTGGAAAGAACAATGCAAATATTTTATTGGATTATTGGGCATTAATAAATGCACTACCCAAATTGTGGATTAATTGGTTTGAAAATAAAGACATTATTGTACAGATGGATAAGCAGAAGTTTGATGGTAGCCAGTATATGATCAAAATAAGCCAAATAAGAAAAATGATAGAAAAGAAAAGTGTAATAACTGCTGTAGAAAAACTTTGTGTGTATAATTTTTGGTTGAGGAAGTTTGGTGTACAAGTAGATAAGGACATTTGGACCCTTGCCTATGTTTCTAAAGAAGTGAGGTTAAGAGAATTGCAATGGAAAATTGTACATAACATTTATTCAACAAATATTTTATTATGTAAAATGCAAGTCAGAGAGAATAACAGATGTTGTATATGTTGTACGGAAGTTGATTTTGTTGGACTTTTTTTATGAGTGTATACCGGTAAAGTTGTTTTGGACGAAGAAAGAAAATTGGATAGAGGAAAAGATTGGATTGAGGGTTAAGTTTATAACGCAGGATATAATATTTGGGTATCACGACACAAGTTGTTGTAAAAAGATGAGAAATTTTGTAAATCACGTAATATTGATTGGGAAAATGTGTGTTAGTATTTTTAGAAAAAGAACTTGTAGTGGATCAGTGTTCGTAATTTTTGAGGTTCAAATATTAAATAGAAAAATTGAATTGTAAATATATGTATTTACACTGTAAATAGAAAATTTCCATTTTTCGTTAGTGTATTATACCTCTTTGGTTGGAGTTAAAAAAATGTTAACAGAAAAAAAGACCAATGAAGAAAGATGCTCACCGCCTATTTACACACAAAAAAGATAAAGAAAAAAAAGGAAAAAAAGAAGGAGGGTTTGAAGCAGCCTGCATGCAACTGAGGTCCAAAAAAAAAAAAAAAATAGAACGATGCAGTTGTACGTAGTCATTATTCATAGTACAAAAGAAAGGGATTTTCCTTGTTACTTATCTGTTTCTAATCGCTATGAAAATGTATTTCCTCCGTGAATTGGTGGAAAACACACACACACACATACACACACACACACACACACACACACACACACACACATACACACACACACACACACACACACACACATGCTAAACGATTGTAACTTTGTACTTTACACAGAAGCATGTATGTGTACATGTGTGAACTCTGATTGTTTTGCTTTGTTACAGTTGACAAGAAAAGAAAAACTTCAGCAATGGCAATGAACAGGCCCTTGGTACTTTTGGCAGGGTTTTGCTTCGTGCTTCATATGTTTTTTTATGGTAGGGTACTCTATATTTGTTCAGGACACATACACAAACAAACACACACACACATACACACACACACACACACACACACACACACACACACACACACACGCACAC
>NC_090246.1:8591357-8598857 GCF_037325665.1 Littorina saxatilis | reverse complement strand
AATTGTAAAAAAAATAAAAAATTATAAAACGATCCAAATTTACGTTTATTTTATTTTCCATCATTTTCTGATTCCAAAAGCATATAAATATGTTATATTTGGATTAAAATCAAGCTCTGAAAATTAAAAATATAAAAATTATTATCAAAATTAAATTTTTGAAATCAATTTAAAAACACTTTCATCTTATTCCTTGTCGGTTCCTGATTCCAAAAACATATAGATATGATATGTTTGGATTAAAAACACGCTCAGAAAGTTAAAACGAAGAGAGGTACAGAAAAGCATGCTATCCTTCTCAGCGCAACTACTAAACCGCTCTTCTGGTCAGTTTCACTGCCTTTGCCATGAGCATGAGCGGTGGACTGACGATGCTACGAGTATACGGCCTTGCTGAAAAATTGCATTGCGTTCAGTATCATTCTGTGAGTTCGACAGCTACTTGACTAAATGTTGTATTTTGGCCTTACGCGACTTGTTTACATTTAGTCAAGTTTTGACTAAATGTGTTAACATAGAGGGGGAATCGAAACGAGGGTCGTGGTGTATGTGTGTGTGTGTGTGCGTGCGTGTGTGCGTGCGTGTAGAGCGATTCAGACCAAACTACTGGACCGATCTTTATGAAATTTTACATGAGAGTTCCTGGTAAGGATATCCCCGAATGTTTTTGTTTTTTTGGATAAATGTCCTTGATGACGTCATATCCGGCTTTTCGTGAAAGTTGAGGCGGCACTGTCACGCTCTCGTTTTTCAATCAGATTGATTAAAAGTTGTGTAAAGCAATCTTCGACGAAGGCCGGACTTCGGTATTGCATTTCAGCTTGGTGGCTTAAAAATTAATTAATGACTTTGGTCATTAAAAATTCTGAAAATTGTAATTAAAACTATTTTTTTATAAAACGATCCATATTTACGTTCATCTTATTCTTCATAATTTTCTGATTCCAAAAACATATGAGCCTTTGCCAAAAGGTGCCATTTCGGACCCATGTATTTTTTCGAAAGCAAGTGTAATTAACTGGATTACCCCAACATGTTTACATGTATTGTGCTTTGACAAAGTGAGTTTGATGAATGCTTTTTTTTTAATGTTTTGAAGCCTGTTGTTGTTGTGAATGTTAAATAAAAAATAAAATGTTTCAAACATACACCAGAAACGGCCCCGAAAAATTTTGGACATTTTGGTGTCCTCGGGGAATTTTCGATTTTTCATGGTCTGCATCACTGCATCGGTTTTAATCAGCGTATTTCATACAGTCTAAGCATGCAACTCTTTGTAGAATGTGCAACAATCGTAATTAGAACCAGAATTTACCGAAAACCTCGCCCAGTAAATACCCGGTTATTTTCGAAGGGCTCATGTCCGCAGACCAACTTGTTTACAGATTCGATTTTCGCCGGTCTTGGTGCTTTGAATGGCCGCCATTTTGGATGAAAACGATAGTTTCGTGTTCGAGGAAATAAAAGCAGTGTGTTGCATTTGAGTCAGAATTTGCGAAGTTATTGTATCTAGCAGCTAAAAAGAATCGATGGAGTTAATGTCCGAAAGTAACGTTTGACACATTTTGTTATTTTTGCAATTTTCACAAAGAAGTTTCGCGAGTATTTGATACAAAAGCGTGGAAACCACTAGCTTTGCTTCTTTGGCGTTTCCGGTCACCGATTCGATTGAAATCATGGAGACGACGAGCCGTAAAGTTGAGAAAATATTGTACTGTCTGTTCAGGGTAAGGTGTAGATCTATACGTAACGTTTGACACTTTGTAGATCTAATATGTTTGACACATAATTTGCCCATAATTCTTCTCCCAACGAATTGAATTAGCTTATATTATCCCATGACCTGCCTCTTTATCTCTGTTAGCTGAGGAGGTTATTATTCTGAATATCCCATCACAACCATATGGATATCCTATGGATATCCCATCACAACCGAGTTTCGATCTCAACTGTCATTGGTCATTGTCTTTGATTTCAGAGTACAATTGGATAATTTATAGAGGTCATCTGCATATTCAGAGTTTACAGATGGACTACTTTTTACATTTAGTCAAGTTTTGACTAAATGTTTTAACGTTGAGGGGGGAATCGAGACGAGGGTCGTGTGTGTGTGTGTGTGTGTGTGTGTGTGTGTGTGTGTGTGTGTGTGTGTGTGTGTGTGTGTGTGTGTGTGTGTGTGTGTGTGTGTGTGTGTGTGTGTAGAGCGATTCAGACTAAACGACTGAACCGATCTTTATGAAATTTGACTTGATAGTTCCTGGGTATGATATCCCCAGACTTTTTTTCTTCATTTTTTTTTTTATAAATGTCTTTGATGACGTCATATCCGGCTTTTCGTGAAAGTTGAGGCGGCACTGTCACGCTCTCATTTTTCAACCAAATTGGTTGAAATTTTGGTCACGTAATATTCGACGAAGCCCGGACTTCGGTATTGCATTTCAGCTTGGTGGCTTAAAAATTAATGTATGACTTTGGTCATTAAAACTCTGAAAATTGTAAAAAAAAAATTTTTTTTATCAAAACGATCCAAATTTACGTTCATCTTATTCTCCATTATTTTCTGATTCCAAAAACATATAAATATGTTATATTTGGATTAAAAACAAGCTCAGAAAATTAAAAATATAAAAATTATTATCAAAATTAAATTTTTGAAATCAATTTAAAAACACTTTCATCTTATTCCTTGTTGGTTCCTGAAGACAGAGAGAGAGAGAGAGAGAGAGAGAGAGAGAGAGAGAGAGAGAGAGAGAGAGAGAGAGAGAGAGAGAGAGAGAGAGAGAGAGAGAGAGAGAGAGAGAGAGAGAGAGAGAGACAGAAAGAGAGAGAGTGAGAGAGAGAAAGAGAGAGAGAGAGAAAGAGAGAGAATGAGAGAGAGAGTTTGTTTGTTTGTTCGTTTGTTTGTTTGTTTGTTTGCTTAACGCCCAGCCGACCACGAAGGGCCACACACACACACACTCACACACACACACACACTCACACACACACACACACACACACACACACACACACACACACACAGAGAGAGAACCCGACGACTGAATATGTAAGTGATCCACGTGTGAAAACCAAAACATAACAGCGCGATGACAGCCAACATTTCTATCCCCGACTGACAAACAGTAACACTGCATGCAAACTGACTTGGGTCAACGATCAAACCAGCACGGCCCGAACTGAATTTGTTGCGCTGCCATTATCGTGCGCAATTCTGGTAAAAATATAAACCCGGTATGCCGAATTGAGTATAACGAAAGTCGATGTCAAATATACACAAGGATATTTTAAAATGACTTTCAAAATGTAAAAGCAGATAGCAGACCTTTTTATAAGCAATTTGAATGACTGAATGTCTACACTACAAGTCGAATGACGCCGTCCATTATGCTGACAAATGGGAACTAGCTATGCGCATGAATTCATTGACATGAATTTCCGACTGCGGAGGCTTTTGGCAAGCTGAAAACAGGCACGGGCAGGTTTTAGTGGAAAAAGTAAGTGTTTTTAATGAAAACGTCGGAGTAATGGGATAAATAGCTTACACACTCCGAGTTCTGATTATCTTGCATATTGTGTAACCTATATACAACTGCTTGCTACTTTTGGAGGCAAATTTGATTGAAGAAAAATTCGATCCTCTGTTTTTGTTAATATCCGTGTTACGATTCAGGAGGATACGTTCATATCCGTGTGACGATTTAGGAGGAGACATTTATGTCTTTGTAAATATTGTAGCCAAAGCTGAAAAAATGCTTTTGGGTTAGCAGGGGAAAGGAATATTTTCATGAGATTGTTTTAACACCACCCCCCCCCTCCCCAACATAAAAAAAAATCAAAGTTTTTTTTTAAAATTTGGATTTTGCTAGGATTTTACGTACAGCTAATTAAAAAAATTCGATTTGATTGAGAACCTTGTTCCAGATGTACCTAGACATTAGGTTAAAACTGTATTCTAAATGTCTGTTTGAATATTGTAGTTATTTTTGACATTTTCATTGATTTCATGTCCACTGACTCCATGTAACACGTGACAGGTAGAACGCAGATTTGACCTGTTTTGAACATGATGTTACTTTTTTTGTGGTGCTTTGATGTTCCATAATTACCTAATCTTCAAAATATGAATGTATCCAAAAGGTCTATTTAATATCACAGTTGTCATTTATAACATTTTGAATAATTTCATGTCCACTGACACAGTGTAACATGTGACACGTAGAATGCTGTTATGACTTGCTTTTAACATGTTTTGCTATTGTTTCTGTTTTCATATTCCATAAATAACCTAATCTTTAGATTGTAAATGAAAAGTTAGTGTATGTATAACATTCTGGTTGTTATTTCAAATATTATGAATATTTTCATGTCCATCAATATTTTTGTAACACGTGACACATACAACAACATGTTTAACTAGTTTGAGCAAACTGTAACAACTTTTAGGGATATTTTTAACATGTGTCAGTGTTTCTGTTGAAGTGCTATATTTTATTTTAGGGTTTATACTTCTTGTGGTTACTTAGCAGAAAGTATCAGTTTTGACTTTTATGATGTTTGAGCGTTTTGCGACATTACGTGACACTGCATTCAAGATTTGGCTCCAAATGTACTTTTAAAGACTGATAATGCTTCTGCAGGGTCTGTTTACTAGAAATAAATCATTACCAGTTGTATGAAATGATATTAATGGCTTCTGTGGTCAGTTTTGTTGCACATGTGGCTTTTCTCAAAATTGGCGTTTTATGGCATATTATCAAACCGTACACATTTCCCAAATGCACAAACCATTCTTTTATTACACAAATGTGTTCATCAAAGACTAATGTATCACTTAAAACACCAAAAAAAAATCAACTGAAAAGGTTTAGTTTGTCACAAATGTCCAAGCACCCCCCCAGCACCTTTTGGCAAAGCCTCATATAAATATGTTATATTCGGATTAAAAACAAGGTCTGAAAATTAAAAATATAAAAATTATTATCAAAATCAAATTTCCGAAATCGATTTAAAAACAATTTCATCTTATTCCTTGTCGGTTCCTGATTCCAAAAACATATAGATATGATATGTTTGGATTAAAAACACGTTCAGAAAGTTCAAACGAAGAGGGGTACAGAAAAGCGTGCTATGCAGCACAGCGAAACCACTACCGCGCTGAACAGTCTCGTCAGTTTCACTCCGTTTTGCACAAGCGGCGGACTACGGTCATTGTGAAAAAATGCAGTGCGTTCAATTTCATTCTGTGAGTTCCACAGCTTGACTAAATGTTGTAATTTAGCCTTACACGACTTGTTTTTGCATTAAATTTGCTTTTATTAACATTTAATCAAATGAAATGTAAATACATTACATTATATAATTTTCAAAAATGGTTCCAACACATTTCACCTATTGACTGATTTCACTTAGTGACTGTAACCACACAAAGGTACGTTTAGTCACTACACGTAATGACTAAAGATGTTAGTAATTACACGTAATGCCTGTATAAAGTAATGACTGATTTCACTTAGTGACTGTAACCACACAAAGGTACGTTTAGTCACTACACGTAATGACTAAAGATGTTAGTAATTACACGTAATGCCTGTATAAAGTAATGACTGATTTCACTTATTGACTGTAACAGATATGTTTTTTGAAGGGATTAGTGCACGGTTATAGAGAAGATAATTAAAGGGATTATTTTTGCACCGTCAAATACAAAATTAATGAAGGGATCAACACACTCTTATTAAAAAAATAAGGTATTAATGCACGGTCATATACAAGATAATTGAAGAGATTATTCTCGCACCGTCTAATAAAAATTATTGAAGGGATCAACACACTCTTATTACAAAATGAAGATATTAATGCACGGTCATATATAAGATAATTGAAGAGATTATTCTCGCACCGTCAAATAACATTTATTGAAGGGATCAACACACTCTTATTAAAAAATGAAGGTACTAATGCACAGTCATGTATAAGATAATTGAAGAGATTATTCTCGCACCGTCAAATACAAATTATTGAAGGGATCAACACTCTCTTATTACAAAATGAAGGTGCACGGTCATTTATAAGATAATTGAAGAGATTATTCTCGCACCGTCAAATAAAAATTATTGAAAGGATCAACGCACTCTCATTAAAAATGTGTATGCCCTCCACCACCTGAGGTGGGTTTAGCATTGAGATCACTGTAATCCTTTTGACTTTATGTGTAACCGGATTGGATTAGACACACGTGTTGGTTTAAACGTGATGTTATTCAGATAACATAGGGTGGCATGGAATCCAAAAGACAATCATAGGACCACACAACAAGCTATGCTTAAATTAAGTTATTATGTATTTACATCCGCACACAGTAAGTCTTATACAGGTGAAAAAAATGCTAATACCTATAACAAGACTTTTGTAATTATTTTTTTAATTTTTTTTTTTACCTCAGTTGCATGCCCATTTCAACCCATATTTTTTGCCTGAATTGGTTTTTTTTGTCTAAGGTTGGTTATAGGTACACCAGGTCCTTCAAAAGCCCCAAAGGTAACTATCTGGAGGGTTTAAATAGAGTTAGTTTGGCTACCGCTCAATTTTAAACGGGAAAAGGGTGGCCGAGTGGTAAGTCAACTTGCCTCGTATGCGAGATGTTGCGAGTTCGACCCTGGGTCGGGGCGTAAGCAATTTTCTTTCCCCTTTCCTAGCCCAGGTGGCGGGTTCAAGTGCTAGTCTTTCGGATGAGACGAAAAACCGAGGTCCCTTCGTGTACACTACATTGGGGTGTGCACGTTAAAGATCCCACGATTGACAAAAGGGTCTTTTCTGGCAAAATTGTATGGGCATAGATAAAAAATGTCCACCAAATACCCGTGTGACTTGGAATAATAGGCCGTTAAAAGTAAATATTCGCCGTAATGTCTTGAGATTTACTGGCCGATGTGAATGCGTAATATATTGTGAAAAAAATCCATCTTACATGGCAGAAATTAATATGTAAAGCGCTTAGAGAACGCCAAGCGCTATATAAATCTCCCATATAAATAATAAAAAATAAAAAAAACTCGTATTGGTGAGTTGATCCCCGGAGTCAGAAATTATTTTTGAAAGAGCACAAAAATCAGACCATGTGTCCTACAAATTTACATTTTGGAATGGTCACGCATAAGCTGAACTTTAGAGTACACTAAATAATATCTCGGTCAATGGCTGCAGAAGTTATTAGCATTTTTTAGGTTACATTTGTTTGGGTGGTCAAACTGTACATAGGTTTCTGTGTTGTTGTTGTTGTTGTTGTTGTTGTTGTTGTTGTTGTTGTTGTTGTTGGTTTGTTTGTTTTCTTTTTGTGGTATGTGTCTGCTGTTGCAGAATGACACTGAATACGCTTCAATATAACACAGACTTAGAAGTTCTGGGCTGCCCGAAACCCTTCGGCAAAGACATCGCTGACACTGCAGTGACTTCGTTGACCGAAGCCAACTAAACCTAAAGTGCATACAACGGATTTGTTTT
>NC_090246.1:8586357-8588857 GCF_037325665.1 Littorina saxatilis | reverse complement strand
TTTAGTTTGGAAAAAAAAAACAATGGTTCATCACCGGGAAGTGACGGACTCACTACAGAGTTTATTAAAATATTCTGGAGTAGATTACAGAGCATGATAACAGGCTCGTTTAATGAAACCTTTCATAATGATAAGTTGTCTTTTACGCAAAAACAAGGAATAATTAAGTTATTGCAAAAAAGTACAGAAGTACCCAGGGAAGACCTTAATAATTGGCGTCCAATTACCCTACTTAATACAGATTATAAGATGTTGGCAACAGTTTTGAACCAGAGTTTGAGTTCGGTTATTTGTAAGTTAGCAAATGAAGATTAAGTTGGTTATATAAAAGGCAGGAATATTGGAACCGTGATTCGTACAATAGATGACGTAATAGAGTATTGAAATCGAACGAATTAGTCTGGGTTTATACTGGCCCTTGACTATCGTAAAGCGTTTGACTCCATTTATAAGGAATTTATGATAGAAGCATTTCGATCATATGGTTTTGGTGAAGATTTTCAAAAATGGGCTAAGCTTTTAATGACAGATACTTTCAGTAGTATTAATCACGGAGGGTGGATTTTAGAGCCGTTTCCTTTGAAGTGTGGTATAAGACAATGTTGTCCATTTTCACCCCTGGCCTTTATATTGGCGGTGGAAATACTTGCCATTAAAATTAGGAAAAGTGACATAGCGGGCGTTAAATTACCCTGAAAGGTGGACGATGAGAGTGCCTTGAAAATTAAACAGTTAGCAGATGATACAACATTATTTTTACAGAACAGTGGTGATGTTTTTAAATTTAATGATATACTAATACAGTTTGCACAGTTTTCAGGACTGACCCTGAATGTTAATAAAACAGCATTGTGGTCAGCAAAAGTTGCCCTTTGAGTGCACAGATAAGATTAAGATTTTAGGTATTTATTTTGTAAATAATGATAGAGCAATAAATGTTGACATGAATTGGGTATTAAGAGTTCAGAAGATTAAGAAGTTGATTAAGATATGGAGTCGAAGAGATTTAAGTATTCACGGTAAAATTGTAATATTAACATGTTATTTTATTTCACAGCTGGTATTTGTGATGCAGACGATTGGATTGCCAGATCGGGTTTTGACAGAGTTGAATAGATTGTTTTATAAGTTTATTTGGCAGAGAAAGTGTTCGAATAAAAAAGCATTTGATAAAGTTAAAAGAAAAGTAATGGAGAAAGAAATAAGTGAAGGTGGGTTGAAAATGTTAATGATGGGGCGGGGATATAGCTCAGTTGGTAGCGCGCTGGATTTGTATTCAGTTGGCCGCTGTCAGCGTGAGTTCGATCCCAGGTTCGGCGGAAATTTATTTCAGAGTCAACTTTGTGTGCAGACTCTCTTCGGTGTCCGAACTCCCCCCCCCCCCCCCCCGTGTACACTACATTGGGTGTGCACGTTAAAGATACCACGATTGACAAAAGGGTCTTTCCTGGCAAAATTGCTTAGGCACAGTTAATAATTGTCTACCTATACAAGTGTGACTTGGAATAATAGGCCGTGAAAGGTAAATATGCGCCGAAATGGCTGCAATTACTGGCCGTATAAAATTTCATCTCACACGGCATCACTGCAGAGCGCCTAGAACTGTACCCACGGAATATGCGCGATATAAGCCTCATTGATTGATTGATTGATTGAAAATGTTAAATGTGCACATTATGCAAGAGTCTTTTGATTTACAATGGGTTGGACGATTGCATGAAAAGAAGGGAGAAAATTGGACGTTTATACCACTATGGTTTCTGGGACATGTTGTTTCAGGGTATGGTTGTTTTGATTTGAATGTTAAACCGAGTAAGGAATTGAATTTGACAATGATTGGAAGCCTAATTTGGCAGAGGGTAGTGTGGACACATTTAAATTACAAGCTTAGGATGGAACATGATAATATTGATGTACACAACTTTTATAAACAGATTTTTTGGAGTAATGATTTGATTCGGTATAAAGGGAAAATGTTGTTTTATTCTTATTGGAAACATGCTGGGATTGAAAGAGTAAATGATTTGTTTATAGTGGAAGAAAAGAGATTAAAGTCTGCAGCAGAGGTATATATACAAATTGGAAAGAACAATGCAAATATTTTATTGGATTATTGGGCATTAATAAATGCACTACCCAAATTGTGGATTAATTGGTTTGAAAATAAAGACATTATTGTACAGATGGATAAGCAGAAGTTTGATGGTAGCCAGTATATGATCAAAATAAGCCAAATAAGAAAAATGATAGAAAAGAAAAGTGTAATTACTGCTGTAGAAAAACTTTGTGTGTATAATTTTTGGTTGAGGAAGTTTGGTGTACAAGTAGATAAGGACATTTGGACCCTTGCCTATGTTTCTAAAGAAGTGAGGTTAAGAGAATTGCAATGGAAAATTGTACATAACATTTATTCAACAAATATTTTATTATGTAAAATGCAAGTCAGAGAGAATAACAGATGTTGTATATGTTGTACGGAAGTTGATTTTGTTGAACTTTT
>NC_090246.1:8551357-8583857 GCF_037325665.1 Littorina saxatilis | reverse complement strand
CCATAGCGCCAGAGAAGGCTTGACTAGTTTTGAACAAATCAATCCTGGGTATTGGTGGTAGAAAATTCATAGACCCGTACCTTTCGGTGACTCTGTGAAATAGGTCCTGAATATAGATGGGCACTTCGCCATGATATACTTTATACATCATTACAGTCTTATTAAACTGTAACTGTTTAACTAGCGGCAGGTAGTTTAGATTCTTTAACTTCAAATCAGCTGATAATTGTGGACCATTTAACATGATTTTAGCTGCCCGACGATGTAGAGAGTTTAACTTTTTCATGTGAATATCAGAGACGCCATCCCAAAGAGTTGATGCGTAAATAATATGGGATAAGATGTGGGCATGATAACATAGTTTTAGTGTTGCGATATCGACATATTGCTTTAACTTTGATAGCAGAAACAAATTATTGGATACTTTTTGACAAATGTAATGTACATGAGATTGCCATTTTAATTCTTGATCGACTATCACACCCAAAACACGATGTTCCGTTACCTGCTGAACAGGTTGTGATTCCAGAGAAAGATTTAACTTAAGAGGTCGTGACTGGTGTTGTGACTGGTGTGAGAGAGAGAGAGAGAGAGAGAGAGAGAGAGAGAGAGAGAGAGAGAGAGAGAGAGAGAGAGAGAGAGAGAGAGAGAGAGAGAGAGAGAGAGAGAGAGGAGAGAGAGAGAGATTGCATCCACTATAGATCAATTCAATGCTCTAATAACAAAATGACTAAACATATGGTATTAACAAAAACGTTTGCTGTCTAATATAAATTTTTGAATCTGATGAAACAGCGCTGTGTTTTCAGCCAAGGACTTGTCACTATTACCGTACACAGTACACAAAACAGTAATATTATTATTATTATCTGGTAGAGTATCAATAGTGGTTGCTCTAACATTCGTGTACAATGGACAGTCAAATAAAAAGTGTTCACAATTTTCAACATGAAAACCACACCTGCAGAAAACATCATTTGTCAAATGTCTTTTAAACATATCTCAATTTAAATCGCTTATCTCTAATCTTAATTTACAGTGAATGATTTCTGCTTTTCGAACTTTAGATTAGACATACGGGGGAATTAGCGGGTCATCTCTGGACAAAAACTCTTTTGAAACAACCAATTGAATTCGTTTGTTTTATATGATCAGGTAATTCATTCCATAAAGATGTTGCAGAAGGAAAAAAAGGAATGCTAATATAATTCAGTTCTTCATCGAAACATTTGCCTATCATATGGTTTGCGTCGGTGGTACGGATTTACTGCTGAAATGAGAGATGGTAAGTAACCAAGTAAATACACTGGCGCTAGACCATTAACTAATTTAAAATAAACGATCAATTTATGTTTTCTGCGCCGTTCTTGCAGTGTTGTAAAACCTGGCTCATTGTAAAGTTTGTGATGGCTTGTTCCACGAACAGCTCCAATAATAGTTCTAATAGCATCTAGGTGCATTTTTTCAAGTTCAACTGCCAACATTGCATTGCAATTATCCCATATTACATCTGTATAGTCAAAATGAGGAAGAATAAAAGCCTTATACATCATTTCTAGTGCCTTGCGACTGAGTCGATATTTATAGGAACGCAAACATGCAACTAAATTACGAGCTTTAACAACTATAGAGAGTAG
Organism: Littorina saxatilis; assembly: GCF_037325665.1. NCBI lineage: Eukaryota > Metazoa > Mollusca > Gastropoda > Littorinimorpha > Littorinidae > Littorina > Littorina saxatilis. Next base: position 8,582,220 of record NC_090246.1, on the reverse strand, counting down.
CCTACATGATGATTCCATTTACAGTCATTTTCCAGATACACGCCCAAATGTTTATGGACATATGTTCATGTTTACGATATTTGATAGCGTTATTTGATGTCGTCATATTTTCCCGTTTGCAAAAGTTGAGCCCGCACTGTCAGAGAGAACAAATGAATATATGTGGAAATCGCAAACCCGGCCAGAAGGCAGCAACAGAAAAAATAAATGTAGGATGTTGATACATGTAATTGTATGTGTCTGATGCGAGTATACTATGTTTACAAAAATCGTGAATAATATCTAGCCGAGATGAATCGCAACCTTTGTACCTCTCCCTATATTTAAGATTTTTGTCCCATTCTTCTTCGTGTTAGTTGGGCGGTACTCTTTCTTTTTCTTTTTTTTTCCAGCCACAACACAGATAGCGTAATAGCGGCTGTTTTATTCATTCTTCTGTCTCGTTTCCTCATATTCGCATGTGATATTATGTCACTCCTTATGAGATTACACTCCCCAAACTTTGTTGCTAGACCTTTGTTGAGGAGAGAAGAGACGAGGAAAACTGGTATGAAGTACAAGTCAAAAATCGCACCTTGATCTTACCTGACTGTTGAGCTCATTTACTGCACTTGGCAGTCTTTTGTCGGGCTTTTGTCGATCGCTTGTCCACTTGGATCATACAGTTACGGACATGCTCCCCCCCCCCCACCCCCATCCTCCTCTAAAATTTGCCAAAATGCCAAAATTTGAGAAAAAGAGAAATGAGAACAAAAGGAAACCGAACGGGCAAGTCATATGGACAACACATGTTGGATTTCTTCTTAGGTATACGCTGACCTGTAACAAAAAAATGCAGCCAATGTTTTCTCGAAAAGTTGTGTGTTTGTGGGTGTGTGCGCGTGCGCAGGTTTTCAATGTACTGTTTCGTTGAGAGGATCGTGGGTCGTGTTTTTCCTCTTCATTTTAAAATGTTTATTACAGACATATAAGACAAAATAGAGAAAAAGAAAGAGAAAAAATACAGCAAAAAAAAAAAAAAAAAAAAAGTTTACAGCAAACCAACCATCAGACACAATGTTTATTCCAGAATTACACATCGCTACATTAGTAAAACATCACAACTGTGAAACAATCAATGCACAACTTTATCTTCTTGTTATTGCCACCCAAACTCACTCCCCCTTTCACACCCCCCCCCCCCCCCTTTGCCTCAGTTCTCAGCCGTGGTGACCTTTGTCTGGCCCCCTCCACCCCCGTTTGACACCCACTTGCGGGCCATAAATCACTCAAATCCTCAAGCCAGGGATAGACAGAAATCGTCTGCTTTGATGACCGTAATCAATTGTCTGTCATGTTTGCGCAAAACATCCCTTTACTTGTTACATTTAGTCAGGGGGCGGGTACGTAGCTCAGTTGGTAGCGCGCTGGCTTTGTAGCCAGTTGGTCGCTATCAGCGTGGGTTCGATCATTCGGCGAGATATTTATTTCTCGGAGTCCATTTTCTGCAGACTCTATTCGGTGTCCGAACACCCCTGTGTGCACACATGCGCACGAAAAAGATCCCACGTTCACAGCGAAAGTCTCAGGGCTTGGAAAACAAAAAGACACGCATGCATCATCTCTCGTCTCTGATTATCATGATCGTATTTCGATACTTTGACGAGACAAACCCAATGCTGGTGTGTCGAAGAAGACAGCCACAGCGGGCTTGTTCGAGTCAAAGTATCACACCATATCCTCAGCGTATTACCAATACCTGTCCCAATATAGACCAGTTGGTCTAAGAGGACGTTAAACCCTAATAGTCAGTCATTTAGTCAAGTTTTGACAAAATGTTTTAACATAGAGATGGAATCGAGACGAGGGTCGTGGTGTGTGTGTGTGTGTGTGTGTGTGTGTGTATGTGTGTGTGTGTGTGTGTGTGTGTGTGTGTGTGTGTGTGCGTGTGTGTGTGTGTTTGTGTGTGTGTGTGTGTGTGTGTGTGTGTGTGTGTGTGTGTGTGTATGTGTGTAGAGCGATTCAGAGTAAACTACTGGACCGATCTTTATGACATTTTTCATGAGAGTTCCTGGGTATGATATCCCCAGACATTTTAATTTTTTCGATAAATGTCTTTCATAACGTCATATCCGGCATTTTGTAAAAGTTGAGGCGGCACTGTCACACCCTCATTTTTCTATCAAATTGATTGAAATTTTGGCCAAGCAATCTTCGACGAAGGCCGAACTTTAGTATTTTTACATAAAACGAACCCAATTTACGTTCATCTTATTCTACATCATTTCCTGATTCCAAAAACATATAAATATGTTAAATTTGGATTAAAAACAAGCTCTGAAAATTAAAAATATAAAAATTATGATCAAAAATAAGTTTCCGAAATCGATTTAAAAACAATTTCATCTTATTCCTTGTCGATTCCTGATTCCAAAAACATATAGATATGATATGTTTGGATTAAAAACACGCTCAGAAAGTTAAAACGAAGAGAGGTACAGAAAAGCGTTCTATGCAGCACAGCGAAGCCACTACCGCGCTGAACAGTCTCGTCAGTTTCACTCCGTTATGCACAAGCGGCGGACTACGGTCATTGTGAAAAAATGCAGTGCGTTCAGTTTCATTCTGTGAGTTCCACAGCTTGACTAAATGTAGTAATTTTGCCTTACGCGACTTGTTTTTTTCTTCAATGAAATTTTAATTTTGTTTTCTTTTACATTGCAGGTTACATTTCCATTAAATTACTTTTTAATTCAAAAAAAATCTAACCAAGGACGTTTGGGATAAACCTTTCGTAGCGCAAGTTCTTGTTGAAATGGAATATGCGATTTAGTTTTCTTAACTTTGCTAATGCACATTTTTGCTATCAATAAAACATGGTTAATTAACGCTGATTCCTGACATTCTTCGATTCCGAATAATACATCTGTAATAGACAATAAGAAAGCCCGACCTGTCAGACTGTTCAACATTTTTTCAATAGAAGTCCAAAACCTTCTAATTTGGGGGACACTCATAGAAAAAGTGTTCCATAACATCCAAAATATGTGGGCACTCGTTCCAATGTTTTGTTTGACTTACTTTTATTTTATGTTATAAAATATTGGTGGGATATAAAGTGTGACAAATTTTCCATTGCAACACACGCAGGCGCACTTCTTTAGTCACCTGTCGTGGCAACAACCACGTCTGTTCGACAAAAACAAAATCTAGTTTTCTTTTCCAAAAATCGATTGCATGAGATTGTTCAATGCTATCATTCCGTTTTTTTCTTTAAATATAACTTAATTCACTTGGGTTTGCTTATTAACTATATGTGCTTGGTTGTCTACAATCCAATCTTTCCATTGTTTTGGAATACAACGTTTGCCAACAGATTCTACCTTGAACCACCCCGTAGATTCAAGGCTATACCGAGCGTACGCTGCCGTACCGCCAAGCGATCGTTGGCTAGGATGTGTTGATGCTGTATGGTTTCCAACGCGCGGAGTCAATTTTTTTGTGATTCAGACGTTGCGGCGGTGCGCTACCACACACTATTGACTGCTTCATATATTTTTGAATGTTTGCACAATACAGACCGTTTTGAATGTTGATATTTCACAAATCAACGCAGGACACATCAATGAACATAATAGTTTGGCTTGTCAGGCTATTTATTGACAAATAGGCGTGTAAGATGGGATGAAACTGGGCGAACATGCTTGAGTGAGGACAGATCTACGGCAAATCGGTTCGTATGTTCGTTAACGTGTATATTTCTGTACTAAATACAAACCTTACTCATTCCCACAATTATGAATTTAAGCTGTACGTGGTCTCAAAGAGACACATTTTGTTTTGAATGTGGGACACTTTCCGTGAAGTTGGCGACAACGCTTTGTTTACACCTGGAGAGAGAAAGGGAGAATGTACGTTCTGGCTCACCGATTCCGACAGACCCTAAATATTAACGCAAAATAGGCTTCTGGACTAAACTTTTACTAAAATGAAACATGCGACAAAATCAGAAAAATACTGCATAAATCCATACAAAAAAATACAGTAAAGTAAGGTTGTTTTGAACCAATGCCGGGTCTGTCGGAATCAGTAACCCAGAACGTACATTCCCCCTTTCTCTTATACAACATTCTTAAGCTCAATACGCTCTCTCATTTACAAACTTTACTTCATATGTTCTTTCACTGTTAGAATTATATCTGATACATGCAATGTGACTGTCTAAACGAATAGTTAACTCTTTACAAGTGATTCTATTTTTACTTTTTCTTCCCGTCCTATTTGAATCCCCTTTTTTAAAAACTGCTTTTTCAGATCTTCTATATCGATTGGCTTGTTATATTCAGCTCGTGTTTTTGTTTGAATACTTGCTTTCTTACTTTTGTAGTCATCAAAGTCTGTTTGTATCTGTTTGAATTCTTCGTCAGAAACTTTTGAATCTTCAAGTGCTTTACTGATAGACAGTTTTAGGCTAGACAATTTTGATGATGCAAGAGTGGAAATGGATTCGTGTTTTTCAAGCTTTTTCACAATTTTTTTCATTATAGCTGATGCTATAAATGATAAACCACCAACTGCTGCTGCGACACCACCTAGGATTAGAGAAACTGGAGTCCCTACTCCGGTAGCTAACAGAATTGTTCCCGTTACACCTGCAGCTGATGCAAGGATAGTAGAACCAGTGCTGGCATTAGAAAGGCTGTTGTAAGTTGTTGAGTACTTACGTCTAGCGCGAGAATATTTTTCTAATTCATCTTCTAGTTGTTTTTGTATATTACTAATGTGTGCCAGTCTGAATTGTTGACTTTCTGCTGCACTTTCATCAATATTAGGATAAAGCTTCACACTGCTAGTCATCTTTTTAATGCAAAATATAAAATATTTATCTTAATTCTCACTGGCCAGTGTTTCTGCTAAGCTTTGAAGCTGTTCATTGCTTAACACCTTATCTGTATAGTAGAAAGCAATCAAATCAAGATAAGTAAGATTAATACTTCTTATTTCTGTTAAATTATTTATATCTGCGTTAACAACAACATTTTGGTTTGACGTCTGTTTTTTTATTGTGTTAGAATCCTTTTGAACAGCAATAAATACTCTGACTTCTTTAACATTTAATGGTCTCCAGTTGAGATTTATTCCTCTCATTAGAACAGTGTTTGTGGTTTCTTCCCTTTTCCTGACAACTATATCAAATATCATAGTTGCATTCTGCCCTATTGGAAGCTTGGGTATAAAATCGACAATGGTGTCAGCGTCCTTTTCAACACTTTGTTTTCTGTGAATGAGATAGTTGTTCTTATGGAAAGGTTTAACTGCAACTTCTCCCCTGCTGTTAATCGCAGGAACAAGGCTAACAATTAGTGGTCCAGCATTGATTGACTTACGGAATGTGTCGTCTTTTCCAACAAGAGTGTATGGACTCACAAGTTCAAACTTCATTTCCCAGTCAATCTTTTTCATAACAGGACTAAGTACCCATTTTTGGCTCACGTAAGTGTAGCCTATGCGATGATAAACTTTGTCTGTCTGTGCGTGCGTGCGTGCGTGCGTGCGTGTGTGTGTGTGTGTGTGATAGAAACTTTAACATTTCCGAGTCTATGGATAAAGCTCGCATAAGAAGATTACGTCTCGGTCAAAAGTGTTTGACGTGTGTGATAGAAACTATTTGAAGACGTCACATTATGACGTAAGAGGGTTAGACGTCACGCAAAGGAATTACTGAAAGTCTCGGTCATTGTTATTGTGAGCGGGCCGAGAGTAGTTGGCAGATCCAGGGTCTCGCTTTCTTGCACAGTTTCACCTATGCTTACTGTGTGTGTGTGTGTGTGTGTGTGTGTGTGTGTGTGTGTGTGTGTGTGTGTGTGTGTGTGTGTGTGTGTGTGTGTGTGTGTGTGTATGTGTGACGGAGTGATTGAGTTTGTGTTACTGTTTGTCGATTTCTTACGTGAGCCTTGAAGGCTTCGCCTCTTGTTATTCTGATGTTTCCACATGTAGAATGTGTCATCGACAATTGGATCAGGTACATTAACATCACGGATTTGACCTAGTTTGAGAAATCTTGGTTTCTTTTCATCGTCGATTTCCTTTCTCTTGTAATGACCAGTGTCTGTAAACTCGAATGCATACACTGCACCAACTTCAGCATTGCTCTCAAAGTCGATAGCGTCTGCTAAATCTTTCAACTCTATAGTTGAACATGCAACAGGATAAACTATTGTAGGTCCACTCGACATTTTAATACTCAATATTTTATGGAACTATTTCCAATGTAATGTTAAACAAACAATCAACTGGTTGTCCACTTTGATTTTTCAGATCAATGTGTAGGAATTCATGACACCCTTCCTCCAAGTCCTTGAACTGAAGTGTCTTAAATGTTGGCACGTGCATTTTACAAAAAGAGGCATCACTCGGTGGAAGAATCCTAAGCAGATCAGAACGCTGATCATTAAACAGATTATAGGATGTGTTAAGCTCTCTCATGTGAACAAACAGTACACTGTTAACATCCATGTCAATGGGACGTGTTCCCTTGTATATTTTTGTAATTCCAAGCATATCAAGGAGTTTGGTTGGAAACTCAAATGATCTGTTTCCTTCTCTAGTTTTGGGCATAGTAAGAGTAGCAATGAGACTTGCATGATTTAAACTCGCTGTAATACCTACTGGAGCAAACAATTCTTTCTCTAAAGTGCAGAAGTCATAGTAACCATCTTCTACAGAATGTGTTTTACCATTAATTCTAACCCAGTTGTTAGCCTTTTTTTTACTAATATTATACCAAGTAACCTTGTACATAATTTCATGCAGTGCAACTTTCATTCCTCCATTTTGATTGTTGATAGGGTTTGCAAGTTTAACTGGCACACCAGTCTTCACATCTGTTAGTGTGATAAACATTTTTTATTCAACAACAAAAATGATTCAGTATAAATTCAACAAAGACGTTAAATACAAAACTGGACCATATTACAATCCAAAGACTATTTCTTTCCATGAGTTGGACTTTGCTGTAACAGAAACAGAATCCATTCGCGTTAAAGTGCCTGACCCATTCCATTCTTACCTAAATCCCCCAATCAAAAATGATAGTGTTCCAAAGATGTGGAACTCTCACCCAATTCAGTTCTATCAGAATCAGTTAAACTTTGCAATATTCTGTGCAACCACAGGATGTGGAGTGTCCTATGCAGACCACATGAATAATTCAAACTTACTGACAAAGTGTGTGTACACATTTCACGTTTACTATCAGTGCAGGAGAATCTTGTCTGAACTTCAGGCACCAATGCCGCATGAAAAGAGCTGGAACCCATTCAACAATAGGATAAACATGAAAGTGTATGAGCGTCTCTGCAATGAATTCAATATAGATTTTAAGACCGACTTTAGGCAAAAGCAAGACAAAAACCATGGCATGGGAACACTATATTTATGGGGTGTCCACAGGAGGTATAATTTTGATTACTGGCCAGGTCATACATCTTTTTCTTCAAATGTGCAGGTACAGTTAGGATCAATAGAACAACAGCACCACAATGCATGGACTACTTTTATATTAGACACCGGCAAAGGTTTCACTGGATCAGGTGTTGAAAGGATCAATGAATCTATCCGAACATATACGTGGTGCTTGCTAGGCTCGCAGGCACAGACACGATCAAACATAATGAGAACAAGCACAGGGTTTGATGCACAGAAACAGTTGTTATCAAATTTAGAAGATGTCATAAACTCTGCAGGGACAAAGACAACAAGCTAACAAGGTTTCAGACAGGGAGGAGGTTCGTTTTCATAACCGTCCCCAAAACACCCCTTGAGAAAACACTCGCTGTTGCCGGGTTTCAGGCAAAGATCTACCATAGGGAACAGAAGACAGTGAGAAAAGATATTGTATGTTCAAAATGCCTGCAAACCAACCACCATGTCTCTGTGTGTGAAAATGATGTGGTGTGCCTTGCTTGCAAGTTGGCGGGGCATAAGCGTGGGGACAGTGTCTGTGCTTTCTCCGGAAACAACACAGTGCAGAACATGACAGGACAAGACAGAGACAAACAGACGAACGCACAGACGAACGCACTGATGGTAGTGGAGGCTCAGTCTTCCATTGACACTAGTGCAGCCACACATGACAGCTCGCTGCACGTGCCAAGCGTTAGCAAAACTGACAAAGACGAACATGGTACAGACAAAACAAAAGGGAAGGGAGGTGGAGGTAAACAGGCGTTGTCAAGAGGGAGAAAAGAGCAGAAAACACCAGTCGACAGAAGACAGCTCACCCTATCCATGAGTATGCAACGCGTGGAGCACGGAAGACACCGATCAACAACACCTAAGCGTCGCCTTTCTGGAGAGAAGGACCGCTCACCCGTGGACAAGTTTCCAAGACGTGATAAAACAGACAGTGACAACGGAGAAGAACAGGGGGAGGGAGAGGGATGGGTAGAAGGTGAAGGAGAGCTACCTGATGAAAGAGAGAGGTGGGGATAACGGGTTGTCAGTGTCAGGACTTGGATTTCGATTTTGGACTGGATTACGGACGAGCCCTTTGATCACGATTTTGGTATTTGGTCTGTGTAGACTTGATATGACTACGTTCACTACCAACGTATCATGCCCTAATGGCGAGTAAACTGCGTATATGTTCGTTGAATTGTAGAGGACTGAGAAACAAATGGAAAAGAACAACGTTGTTTAAATTTTTGAGAGAAAAAAAGTTTGATATTATTTGTTTGCAAGAAACACACATAAGTTGTAAAGATGTAATATTGTGGGAAAAACAATGGGGAGGGGAAGTATTTGCACAAGCTGGAACATGTTACAGTAAGGGTGAGGTCATTTTGACGTCAAAACATTTTGATGGAAAAATTGAATTAGTAAAAAAACAAGAACGGGTTGTTGTTATCTCTGTAGAATACAGAAAACAGTGCATTAATATTATAAATGTGTATGCTCCAAATGAATCAAATGAGAAAATGGCATTTTTTCATTCTATTAGAAATATTGTGGATGAACTTGAAACCGACCAGTTTATCTTATGTGGTGATTTTAACTGTGTGGTCAACAATGAACTTGACATTATTTCTGGCCGGCCTCATAGTAACAGAGAAATTGAAGTTTTCACAGATTTAACCAATACCTTAACTGACATATGGAGATACTTTCATGATGATGAAAAAGATTATACCTGGAACAGATTTAACCCCTTTGTTGCCAGGCGACTTGATTATTGTTTTGTATCTAGAGGAGTGTTGTTATCGTGTGTATCAGCAGATCATATTTGTGTCCCAAGTTCAGATCACAAAGCTGTTGTTGTCGAAATGAATGACAAGGATTTTATTAGAGGTCCAGGTTACTGGCGGTTCAACAACAGTTATTTGAAAAATCAACATTTTCTTGAACAAATGAATTCACTTCTGGATGTTTTGGTTGAAGAAGCCGAGAATGATGCCTCAGCAATAAACAGATGGGAATTGGCAAAAGTACAGATAAGAAATTTCTGCATTGAATTTGGTAAAAAACAGTCGTGTAATAGGAAAAATGAAGAAATCAGGTTACAAACCCGCCTAAGAGAACTGGAAAGATTATTGATAAGATTGAAAATAATGGGTTGCAAACAGAATTACTAAAATTGAAACAAAAGTTAGAATTATTAGAACTAGAAAAAGCAAGGGGTGCACAGGTTAGAGCTAGGGTGAAGTGGATAGAAGAGGGGGAAAAAAACACAAATTTTTTTTGTAACTTAGAAAAAAGACAAAAGAAGAAAAACATTATGTCACGCCTCAGCACTTTAGCGGGTGAAACAATAACCGACCAGAAATTGATTTTACAAGAACAAAAAAATATTATACATGTTTGTATAGTCTGAAAACTGATTCTGAAAATACGGTAAAAGATAGTTTGGAATTTTTGTCGCAAGAATTTGTTCCACGCCTTAGTGAAGAACAGTCACGTTTATGTGAGGGGTTAGTAAATCCCGCAGAAGCAGCCGACGCTCTGTGTAGCATGAAAAATGGCTCGGCCCCCGGGGCTGATGGAATTTCTATTGATTTCATGAAAGTATTTTGGAGCAAGATAAGCAGATTGCTTGTTGATTCATTTAATGAATCATTTGAAAGGGAAGAGTTATCATATACGCAAAATCAAGGGGTGATAATATTGTTGCATAAAGGAAAAGATTTGGATAGAGAACGATTAAGTAATTGGAGACCAATTACTTTAACTAATACTGATTATAAGATTCTAGCTAAAGTTTTGGCAAGAAGAATGGGTTTAGTAATTAATGAACTAATCAGTGTAGATCAGGTTGGTTACCTAAAAGACAGAAATATATCAACAGTGATTAGAACGATTGACGATGCGGTTAATTACTTTAATGTTAGTGGAAAGGCGGGTTATCTGCTTGCCCTGGATTTTAAAAAAGCTTTCGACAGTGTATCAAAGTCACTACTTCTTAATGTTTTTGACAGATTTGGATTTGGATCTAGTTTTAAAAAGTGGGTGGAGATTTTGATAAAAGGTACTACAAGCTGTATAAATCATGGAGGTTGGTTATCGGAGAGTTTTAACGTATTTAGTGGGATTCGACAAGGTTGCCCGTTTTCGCCGTTGGCTTTCGTATTGGCGGTAGAATTGTTGGCGATTAAGATAAGAAACAGCCCTATAGTTGGAATAATTACACCGAACATGATTAATCAGGATGGTACGGTCATAAAGATAAAACAAATGGCAGATGATACAACCCTGTTTTTAAAAAATCGAGATGATGCTAACATGGCAATGAACATATTGAACCAATTTAGCAAAGTCTCAGGGCTACAATTAAACTTAGATAAAACGAAAGCTTTAAGAATGGGGAGAGAACCAACGGAACCTAATCTGCCTTTCCACGTTGTTAAGGAGATTAAAATTTTAGGGATTAAATTTAGTAGTTGTAAAATGGCAAAAGACATCGAGGAAAACTGGAAATTCAAAATGGAGAGTCTTGATGCCATGATTAAACAGTGGAGTAAAAGAGATCTCAGTATACAGGGAAAAATAACAGTTATTAAAACGTTTATGACTTCCCCATTTGTGTATATTATGCAGTCTGTTGGTCTTCCAAAGCAAGTTCTCACACAGCTAAACACGAAACTATACAAATTTGTATGGCAAAAACAATATAGTAATAAAAAAGCTTTTGAAAAGATAAAAAGGAAAATTATGGAGTCTGAATATGAGCATGGTGGATTGAAAATGATCAATATGTTTGATATACAGAAAGTGTTTTATTTAAATTGGATTGGACGGTTGCATGAAGCAGGTCGAGAAAATTGGAGTGCAATCCCAAAATGGCACATTCAACAATTAACAGATTTTAATCACTTGGCAAAAATTAATTGCACACAAAAGGAATTACAAGGAATCGAAAAAGTTCAAAATGATTTTTGGAAAGAGGTATTTTTGACATATCTTGATAATAAAAATAAAGTAGGTTTAGAGGAAGTTGACAGAAATGATGTTGGTAATCAACTGTTATTTAATAATAGACTGATTCAGTTTAAAGGAAAAGTGTTGGATTTTGTAAAATGGCGCCAGAAAGGTTTTAATGTTATAAATGATTTGTTGAATGTTGAAAGAAATCAGTTTCTGTTATGTGAAGATGTTCAGATCACTGTGCAGCAAAACCCTGCAATAACCTTTTTTGAATACAACGCTGTGATGAATGCAATTCCAAAACAATGGAAAGATTGGATTGTAGACAACCCAGCACATATAGTTAATGTAGATATAATTGATGATGAATTGAATGTGTTTAAAAACAAACCCAAGTTTATTAAGTTATATTTAAAGAAAAAACGGAATTATAGCATTGAAAAATCTCATGCAATCGATTTTTGGAAAAGAAAACTAGATTTTGTTTTTGTCGAACAGACGTGGTTGTTGCCACGACAGGTGACAAAAGAAGTGCGCCTGCGTGTGTTGCAATGGAAAATTTGTCACAATTTATATCCCACCAATATTTTATTACATAAAATGAAAGTAAGTCAAACAAAAAACTGTAACGAGTGCCCACATATTTTGGATGTCATGGAACACTTTTTCTATGAGTGTCCCCGAATTAGAAGGTTTTGGACTTATATTGAAAAAATGTTGAACAGTCTGACAGGTCGGGCTTTCTTATTGTCTATTACAGATGTATTATTCGGAATCGAAAAATGTCAGGAATCAGCGTTAATTAACCATGTTTTATTGATAGCAAAAATGTGCATTAGCAAAGTTAAGAAAACTAAATCGCCTATTCCATTGGAAATTGTATTTCAACAAGAACTTGCGCTACGAAAGGTGTATCCCCATTGTCCTTAGCTAGATTGCTGTTGAAAAAAAAAAGAAAAAAAAAAAGAAAAAAAAACGAAAAAAAAAAAAAAAAAAAAAAAAAAAAAAAAAAACTCTGCAGTTGATCTGCCTTCCAGCATCAAAAGGTATCAAGACTCTCTCCGTTATGCAAGATCAAAAGTTGACTTTGCTGTTGGTAACGGCCTTTACATGTTACCTTCTGATCTCCAGCTGCAGATTGGAACAATAACAAATTATAACAATGAAATCATTATTGCTAGCGACACCCAGCCGCTTGGAAAGGGTGAAGAACTGAATTCAGAAATCAGAACGATGTTACAGCCATATCACAATGAACAGAAACAAAGCGTGACAAGTGAAGATCACGCTGCAGGTGAAGATCATTCTGTCACTAGTGATGATCAAGCTGTTAGTATTAGTGATAATCATGAATCGCAGAAGACTGCTCTAGTAATTGGTGGAGTGGGTGTAGGCTTACTTTTGCTTTATTCTCGTTAGCAGAACACCTGCAATTAAAACTATTAGAGTCCAGAGATGTTCAGCCATGAAACCAACAACTTTACCTGCAAAAGATAACAGCCAGCTAACAATTGAACCAATGATTCCTGGAAGTGCATCCAAAGCTTTTGCTGCTAGTTTCTTTAATAGTTCTGCAATGTGTTTGAGTTGTTTCTTTACCCATCCCGGATCAGATGGAGGTGAAGGTGAAGGTGGAGGTGGAGGTGTGACAGTGCCACCTGTGAGTGTTAACACTAATGTGCTTATTGCAAATCCTAACGCAGTTAGTATACTAGCTATTGTGATTCCCTGCTCTCTGAAAAGCGTTCTAATTCTTTCAGCAAGAGTTGTGTCTTCGTAAAGGATTCTTTGAATTGTATTTTTTATTCTGCTGACCTGTGTTCTCAGTTGTTCTCTATTGTTTCTTAGAACTTCTAACCTTATGGCTTTCTCCTCCTGCAAATCTTTTAAACGCTTAGAAATTCTGTTTTTTACTTCTTGTTCTAGGTTCAAATCATCAGCATCAGCAAGTTTTTGTTTCTCTTTGTTTATATCTTCATCCAGCTGACCTAGTTTTGACAGATTATTTGCTATTTCACCTCTGATGGTTTGTAGTGATTGATTAAGGGCTTCTATTTCTCTCATAGGTAATAGTTCATGTGGAGTCTTCAGTGAAGTTTCCTCAGAAAAAGAAGTCTCTATCTCTTGTATAAGTTGATCAGCCTCATCTGCAAGTTTATTAAGATCTTGCAATGGAACAGATTCTATTTGAGTAGCAGTTGGTAGTCCTAGTTCTGCTTGTTGAAGTAAGGAAACAACATGGGAAGATGATGACCGTGTGCTAGGCACAATATCTAATTGCCTAAGTCGATTAGCAGTAAGTTTTTGTTTTAGTGAAACTTTTGATAGAAACTTAGCAGGATTAGATTTATATGTAAGTTGGACTTTTTCTCCTTTATCGCTAGTTGTATATAAATGATTTGCTTCCATTTTGAACTGGTTTTGATCTAAAACATCAGGTTCTTCTCCTAAACTTTTGTAGAAATCTCTAACTTTACCTTCCAGAAGTTCATGTCGTGCCACCTCATAATGCAGTGAATGATGGTAGGGAACCAAAGGGATTGCTTCGCTCATGTCGTCCGCTGGCTCAAATAAATCTTCAAATCCACCTTCTGCCATTTGTAACTTATTTTTTATTTTGAAAATAAAAAAAGATGGCACAATCGTTCGGTTCTGTTCTTGATCCTTACAGAAGGCTGAAAGAACCTCTCGGGGTAAAAGGAATAAGGCAAACAGTTATAGTTACAAATAATCCTTCTACTATTGATCAGAATGAAATACTTACTGTTAGGTTTCCTAATCTGGGTAAGAACGATGTTATTGTACCAGGCACTGTAAGACTATCATTCAAATTAGAATTAGAATCTGGCTCAGATGAAAATAGGACTTTGGCTTATAATGTAGGAAGAGCAATTGTGAGGAAGATTACTGTCAAACTGGAAGGGCGGGAAGTGATGTCATTGAATAATGCAGATGTTTTTTTAGTTTACGCAGATAATTGGTTGACTGACAATGAAAAGAAAAACAGAGTGTTTCAAGGGATTCAGTCAGACAATGGGATAAAAGTTAGAATAGGAGCAGGAGATAAAGCTGACAACAAAAAAGATAACGCTGTCAATGTTGCTTTTGGAAACAAATTTTGTATTCCACTTGACTTTGAACTCATAAATTCACATCCTCCCTTCTATCAAGGAGCATTGCGTGACAGGCTGTCATACGACCTGACTTTCAATAGTTATGATCGTGTTATGCTTTCACAAGACCCGGAAGCAAAGTATAAGGTGTCTGGAATTTCTTTAGAGTTTGATGTTGTAAACCATCCTGAACTGGCTAGACTTATAGAAAATCAGTACAGTTCTAAGCTGCCTATCTATTATGAAAGAGTGTTGAATCACAGTACACTTTCAAAAAGCCAGGCTGATCCAATCTGGAACATTAACTTGAATACACCAGCTAGGTCAATGAAGGGAATACTTATGTTGTTTGAGGAACCAAAAGATTCATATGAAAGGCAAATAGAAAAGTTTTACAATCCACTAATCAATAGAGTATATTGCACAATTGAAGGGCAGCCAAACCAAATATTTGCATCTGGCATGCTGCCATACCAACACTATGATGAAGCAAGAAAGTACTTTACTGGAGGAAGATTGAAAGACCCAACATCTGATCTTGTGGCTAAAGATCTACATTTACAC
This sequence comes from Littorina saxatilis, assembly GCF_037325665.1. Taxonomy (NCBI): domain Eukaryota; kingdom Metazoa; phylum Mollusca; class Gastropoda; order Littorinimorpha; family Littorinidae; genus Littorina; species Littorina saxatilis. Next base: position 8,567,146 of record NC_090246.1, on the reverse strand, counting down.
GGTGTTGGCGTAGAAGATTTCTTGACAAATAAATATGCGTTATGGCTGGATCTCAGAACAACTGACGACAACAAACTGCATGGAAGTGGAAGGCGAATTGAAAACGGATCAGAAGGAATCACAATACAAATTGAAAAGGAAGTAGGGAGTAGTAGTAAATCAGTTAAGATCTACGTGTTTGTTGTGTTAGATGCGCAGTTAAACATCTCTGAAAGCAGATTACAGGATATTGTTTATTGAACGTGTTAAAATGAAGTATCTAGATTTTCTTCCAAAAGATCCACACTGTTCTTTGATTTGTGGGGCAACAGGTTGCGGCAAAACAAGATATGTTTTGGATTTATTACAGACTGTTTACATAAATCACTTTGAACACATAGTCATATTCTGTCCAACCATAAAGCATAACAGAACATACAAGGAGAGAAAATTCATATGGTCTGATCAAAATATATTTATTGTAAATCCTTCTGATCGTCTAAATGTTTGCTTGGAGCATTATTTCGATCTTTTTCAGAACACGCCAACACTGTTTATTATTGATGACTGTGCAGCAGAACGTGACATTGTTAGAAAGAAAAGTGCACTAGCAAAGCTTGCATTCAGTGGACGACATGCATTAATATCAGTTTGGATATTAACACAAAAATACAATGCAGTTCTGAAAGACTTTAGAGAGCAACTCAAAACAATAACATTGTTCTATTCAAAGGACCGTGACAGTTTTGAAGAGTGTCTTCGAGAAAATGATGTCATTGAAAACAAACAGGAGAGAGAAAGAATAAAGAATAATCTGAAATCTTCTAAGCACTCGAAACTGGTTTTAAAAACTGATCAACCAGTTCAGTATGTATGTTTGTAGAAATCCTTGCTAAGTTCTTGTCAAGTTCTTACTCAAGTTCTTACTCAAGTTCTTGTCAAGTTCTTACTCAAGTTCTTGTCAAGTTCTTGTCAAGTTCTTACTAAGTTCTTGTTAAGTTCTTACTCAAGTTCTTGTTAAGTTCCTACCTAAGTTCTTACCCAAGTTCTTGTTAAGTTCTTGTTAAGTTCTTACCCAAGTTCCTACCTAAGTTCTTACTCAAGTTCCTACCTAAGTTCTTGTTAAGTTCCTACCTAAGTTCTTACTCAAGTTTAATTACTAGATTTTAATTTTATTCTGCATCAAAATAAAATGAACTGTGATGAATTGCTGATGCAGACTGCTACAGATATTGAAATCTGTGACAGTAGGACTATACCTGATAAAAAAGAAAGATTGTATTCACTTGCTGTTTGTGGAAAAACAAAACACTACCTTGGGCAGCAGTTAACTGTGGAAGAAGTACAACATCTTTCCTCAGAAGATATAGAAAAGTATCATGGACGGTATGAATCAGTGCTTGGTTCTAAGATGGTTAGAAGTATTGGACAGACTGTTATAGGTTTGTACACAAAGATTTTTGGACATTTTACACCTCTCGACTCGGAGGAAGACTTAACACATGATCTAACTCATGACCCTGTTGTTTCCAAGTCCCTCGAATCTCTTGCCTGTGACCTGTATTATCGATTTGGTGCTTTATTAGTACCATTTGTTGCTGGATTAATTACTTTCAAACACATTAATTTTCAGAATAAAAAAGATGACAGATCAGTTGAAGCAGACAGTGGAGCAGACGAAAATACCAGAAGTGAACACAGTGACAAAGAAACCTGGTAGAGTAGAAGCAGGAAAAAAACTAGCCGAATGGAACAGACAAAAAAAGTTAAATCAAAAGGCAAAGCAGAACATTATGTCTGAAGTTGAGCAGACACCAAACATTCCTGAAGTGACTAAGGTCACACAAACTGATCAAGAATTAAAATCTTCATTTCTATCATACAGAAAAGTAGCTGTAGCAGCTGTTGTTGGAGGAGGTGGATACTTGCTTTACAAACTTTGGCAAGGCAAATATAAAGTGTCAGAAACACCAAAATCAGAAACACCAAAATCAGAAACACCAAAACCAACAAACAAAGCAGTACAAACAATAAAAAAGCCCACAGTAGTACCTGCAGTGGATTCATTTCATATGGAATAATTTTAATATTTTAATTTTGATAACATAAAAATGAGTTCTGAAAAGACAATAGTTAATCTAGTTTATCACGCTGCAGTGATTGGAGGCTTGAGTGTAGGTTACACAATGCTGGGTAAAAGTCTCCTCAAAATGAAACCAGCCGACTTGGGAAAGTTAGACTTCGAAGACGGTGCTAAACTAATTGGTGTTGTGACAGCTTCCTTTGCAACAAAAGACTTCCTGGTGAAGCAAGGAATTATTCCAGAAAATATAAACATGTAAGACAATAAAATGGCTAGCTTGGTTATGATGGTGGGAGGTGCGATTGTAAATGCGCTTGCATTTTCTGGCAGCAACTATTTGTTTTCTAAACTGCAAAATGGTGAAGAGAGGGAAAGGCACAACAAAGCCATGGAACAACTGGCGAAAGCACAGGATGAATACGAGAAGAAACGAATTGCGCAGTTAGACTTTATGAATGATAAACTCAGGCAGCAAGGACATGCAAACAAAACCTTTGCCAATGTTGATGCAGCCATTCAAGAATACTATCTTGTAACTGGAAAGAAAATGAAGACAAGTGCTCCTCCAAAACTGGGTGACTTTTATCAGCCTTCAGAAGAGCAGAAGGTGGGCGAGATTGTTTTCATTGTTATTGGTATGGCTGTTGTTTACTTTATTGCGCGTGCTGTCAAATCTTAATATTCTGTCATTTAAAAAACCATGAGTGATGCTTTGTTATCTAAAATATATTATTCCCCAAAAGGATACTGGAAAGGAAGAACTGCTATTGACAAGCTCAGTGACGCAGCAGGTGTTTCTCAAGATATAGCAAAGAAATGGTTGTCAAAGCAGGCAGTTTGGCAGATCTATTTACCTGCACCAAGAAAAATTACACGACCACACTTTGTTAACATTAAACCGAATGACACTCATCAAATAGACCTGCTGTATTTACCGCATGACACAGTCAGAAGGAAGAAATATAAGTATGCACTGACTGTAGTTGATGTTGCAACAAGATACAAAGATGCTGAACCGTTGACAGAGAAAAGTGCTATAGCTACAGCTGTTGCCCTGCAAGAAATTTACAGACGTGGACCACTAAAGTATCCCAGAATGATTCAGTGCGATGATGGTAAGGAGTTTAAAGGAGCTGTCAACCAGCTTCTGTTAAAACATCATGTTACAGTGAAGAGAGGTATTCCAGGAAACCACAGGTCACAGGCTATTGTTGAGAGCTTTAACAAACAGTTGGCAGAAAAACTGTTTTCATATCAGTACCATCAGGAATTTTTGGACACAGAAAGTAAATTGCGTAACACTGAATGGGTCAAAAGATTACCATCAGTACTTAGAGCAATGAATCTGGAGGTATTTAAAGCTACAGGGTTAAGACCAGTTGATGCAATCAAACAGAAAACAATACCTGTTGCTCCAAAGTCAACAACACCAGTGGCATTACTACCTTTCAATCAGAAAGTCAGATATTTATATGCACCCGGTGAAGCTGAGGGTGACAGCAGGAAGCGTGCAACGGATCCAATCTGGAGTATTGACATTCATGAAATCAAGAGAGTAGTAGAGACAAATCCACCTATATATTACTTGAGAGAACCAGCACCGCAAAGAGCCTTTGTAAAAGAGGAATTACAATTAGTTCCACGTGGTACAAATGTTAAATGATTTTTTATTTCAGATTTTATAGTGTTAACAAAAATGGAAGCTCTGAGAAAGAATTCTAAGCAACTTCATTTTTTTGATTTATATTTTTATTTTGAGTTATAAAATCAAACTCACAGCGATGGAAGACTCTGTATTAGAATCTTTATCGACAGTATTTGACACCGTTGAATTACAAGTAACGGATCCTCAAAATGTGCAGTCCAGTGTGCAAGACGCCATTGAACAAATTCCAAACAATTTGTTGATTGAACCTCCAGTAAAAGTGCAGATAGTCAGTTTAATAAAATACAAAACAGTCAGTGATGAGGTGCTAGAAGTTCATGTTTCAACCAGACAACTAGCACTTAATTCTATGGCAGAATTGAATGGAAACTGGGCAGATGAAATGATGAAACGGTTTGAGCAAGCTGCAGAGGATGCAAAGATGAAAGGATCCGGATGGTCAGAAGGTGAAATTATAAAAATAGAATTGAAGCTAAGTAAATTTGCCCCCATCAGAGGTAGAAGTTACATACCTTTACCTCCTGCTCTTGTCAAAAAACGTGCTGTGCTGAACATAAAGAATGATGATGACAAATGTTTTATGTGGTGTGTTCTGGCAAGACTGTACAGTGTAAAGAAAAATGCAGAAAGAGTGTCTAACTATCATGCATACAGAAATAAACTAAACTTTACTGGTATTGAATTTCCTGTCAGCATTACAAGCATTGACAAATTTGAACAGCAAAACAAACCCATCACCGTAAATGTTTACACGTGGGATGAGGAAGATGAACTGAAACCAGTCAGAATATCAAAGAACTCACCAACGATTGGTGATTGTGATACTAACCATGTTGACATGTTACTAATGACTGATGGTGTAAAATATCATTACACTTTGATTCGTACAATGAGTAGACTGATGGCGAGCACAAGCAATCACAATAGTAAACAAGACTTTTGTAGGCGATGTCTCTTGCGTATTCCATCAATTCATGCAGCACTTATACACAAGCAACATTGTAAGAGCGTTGATGATGCGGTCGTGAAGTTAACAACACCACCGCCAGACAGCAAAGTGTATTTTAAGAATGTATGCAAACTACAGAAAAGTCCTTATGTTGTTTATGCTGACTTTGAATCTATCATTGTGCCATATGAAGGACCTTTACCAAAAGACCTACCTAAAACAGTAACTCTAAGTAATCATCAAGTCTGTTCATATGCATTTATTGTTGTTAGTTCAGATGGTAAACATTCTAAACCGCAATTGTACAGAGGACCTAATGCAGCAAAGAACTTCTTACAGCAAATGAACCAAGTGCGAAATGACTGCTCCAAACAACTGAATCTTTCAGACATTGTTATGAAACCTGAAGACCAAGAACAGTTTAACTCTACCACACAGTGTTGGATATGCGAACAAAGTCTAACACCAAACACAGACAATCCAATAGTAAGAGATCATGATCATGTAAGTGGGCAGTTCCGAGGAGCAGCACACAGCAAATGTAATCTACAATTAAAGTTTGATCCTAAGACTTGGAAGCTTCCAATCTTCTTCCATAACTTGCGCGGTTATGATTCACATCTGATCATGCAGGCAGTAACTGATGAATACAAAGCAAGATGCATTGCGCAGTCTTCAGAAAAGTACATGGCCTTTACTCTGAATAGTTTACACTTCTACGATTCTGCTCAACATCTGATGGGAACACTTGAGTCTTTATCTTCATCACTAACTGCTTTCCCAATCACATGTAAGTACTTTGACAGTGACTTAGTTAGAAAGGGAGTCTATCCATATGAATACATGGATTCGTGGGAGAGGTTTGATGAAGATGAGTTACCACCAAAGGATGCTTACTTCTCACGGCTGAAGGGTAAAGGTATAAGTGACGAAGACTATGAACACGCTAAGACTGCATGGAATAAATTAGGATGTAATACAATGGGTGATTATCATGATCAATATTTGTTGGCTGATGTTTGTTTACTTGCAGATATATTTGAGAATTACAGAAGAACATGTATGAAGCACTACAATCTAGATCCTTCACATTACATATCTGCACCAGGCATGAGCTGGGATGCATTTCTTAGATTTACAGGAGTAAAGATTGACTTGCTATCAGATCTACCTACACTTCAGATGATTGAAAATGGACTACGTGGAGGAATCAGTATGGCTTCACACAATTACTGCAAAGCCAACAACAAATACTTGGACGACTTTGATCCTATGAAACCTTCTAATTACATCATGTATCTAGATGCAAACAATTTGTATGGTTGGGCAATGTGTCAGACGCTTCCACTTCGGAACTTTAAGATCTATTCAGGACCATTTTCACAATGTGTTGTGCTGACAATATTAAAAGCAGGCCCAGACAGTCGAAAGGGATGGATACTAGAAGTTGACTTAGACTATCCACTATCACTTCATGATCTACATAATGATTATCCTTTAGCGGCTGAGAGGTTAAAAGTAAACCCAAGAGAACCTCCAAAGCTGGTGCCCAATCTGTTTCACAAAAAGAAGTATGTGTGTCACTACAGACTGTTACAGTTTTACATTAGACATGGATTAATTTTGAAGGCTGTTCATCGTATAATTTTATTTGATCAAGAACAGTTTATGAAACCTTACATCATGAAAAACACAGAACTGAGAACCAAAGCCGCTGATGCATCAGAGAAAGACTTTTTTAAACTGATGAACAACAGTTGCTTTGGTAAGACAATGGAAAACCCACACAAGAGAAAGGATGTTAGACTTGTTACAAGAGAAAATGAGGCCATCAAGCTGACATCCAAACCACAGTATCAAGACTTTAAATACTTTCATGAACAGCTGTATGGTATCTTAATGAAAAAACTTGTAGTCAAGCTTGACAAACCAGTATTCATAGGCTTTACTGTGCTAGAGTTGTCAAAACTGTTGATGCTTGAGTTTTTGTATGATTATTTGAAACCAAGATATCCCAAATCGAGAGTACTTTACACAGACACAGATTCATTCTTACTTGACATTCCAGCGGATGACATTTACAAAGATCTAGAAGCTGAAAGTCCTGCAGTAAAAGGAAAAGATTCTTTTTATGACACTTGCGACTACCCTAAAGAATCACCATTGCACTCAAATGTTAACAAGAAGGTTATTGGAAAGATGAAAGATGAAATGAATGGGAAGATAATTAAGGAGTATGTTGGATTGCGTGCAAAGATGTACAGTGTTGCAAGTGAGAAAGGGGTGGTTAAAAAAGCAAAGGGTGTAAGCAAACAGGTTGTAAAGTCGAGCATATCGCATGATAACTACAAGGAAGCACTGTTTCAGAAGCGAGTGTTTCACCATGACAACCCTAAGATCAGTTCCGCGCTTCATCAGATCAACACAACTATTGTAAACAAGAAATCTTTAGATGCTAATGACACAAAGCGCGTTTATTCATCACCAGAATATTCTTATGCAATTGGGCACTGGAGAACAAACGCGGCTCCAAATAGTCTGAGTGTGTAATAAGAATTTTTGTCAATCGGGAAAACCCGCTATGACAGCTTTGTTTTGACTGCAGCGGGGAAAAGGACGTTGCTTGTGAAAGGGGAGTGTTTGTGAAAGGGGAGAAGGCTTTGTTGAGTTTCAAAGCAGCCACCAAGTACACTTATCAAAAGCTTGAATCAAATAAACAAGTCAATTGAATAAGTTAACACTCGGCGGCCGCCCGAAGGCAGCCTAAATATTGAAGCGTAGTGAAGCGTAGTGAAGCATAGTGAAGCGAAGCGTTGAAACAGAGTGACCCAAGCCGCCGGTTTACCAGCAAGACCTACCGTTCACGCGTGAACGGTACTATTTTTAGAATCCTAGAATTCTTGAGAATGTTGGAGCTGGCTTGTTTCTGGTACATGAGGATCTTGTTTCCAGATGGAAGCAAATTCTGGCACTTGCAGCATGCTCTTAATGTTATTTAGCTTGCTGTAAATAAAACGAAAGGGGAGACCAACAGCAAAAAATCCAGGATATCCATAAAGAACACCTGCAACGGCTCGTAATTTCCGTGCATGAACATCGGAATAGCCTGTTTTTGCTTTCAACCAGTCAGCCCAAGTTTCTGTTATTCTCCCTTCTTTCCTCTCCTTCTCCTGCCAGTTTTTACACAGAATTAAAAAGTTGCCAAACTGAATGTAAATCATCATAGTCTGTGCATCTTGTCTAGCTAAATTTCTCACTCCTTTGTTTAATCTTTCTACCATTTCGTCTTCATTTGATGGGTTTTCAAATAATTTCTCAGAAAAAGCTTCTCTGGAAATCGTTGTTTTTATATCAGCTTGATTAGAAATCAGATAATTGTGTAATGCCTGTGGAGTTGTGAGATCATTTCTGCTTTTCTTTACTCCTGTTTTTTCTTTGAACAACTGCTCAATCTTTCTTTTCGGCTTTTTAGGTAATTCTATCGGCCCTTCTTTTACAGCTTTATCTACAATTTGCACCATTTCTTCAAAATACTTCCGATTCTCTAACAAAGTTTTCTTCTCTTCTTCTGTCCAAAATTCTGATGGTGTTGGTGGTGGAAGAGGAATTTCCTGAGCTTGCTCAAAAGCCATACTTTCTGAATCTAACAGTTTTTGGTTAGCTGCTTGCGCTTCACTAATTTCCTGAGCTAATTCTTGTGAAGAAATACTGTCTTGAGACATGAGATTAATCAACAGAAACACAAATTCAAACACTTCTCTCACAGAAAACTGCCACCGCTTCCAACAAGTCTGAACAGCACAACCACCAAAGTAATATGACAAGATATCCCAGCCCCGTTGCTAGCCACAACAAAACATTAGGGTGGACGTGACGTAACTGTTACTATCACATGATTTAATCTTGTCTTGCCATTGGAGGAATATAGAAGACAAGCTTGCTGCAGGCTGGCTGTTTGTTTTTACCAGATCAATACGGTAGTCTTGGGCTTGGCTGCGACGGGCAGATTGGATTAATATTTCAATGGAAACTAAATTTAGCGTTGTATCAGAGAAAGGGAGAATGTACGTTCTGGGTTACTGATTCCGACAGACCCGGCATTGGTTCAAAACAACCTTACTTTACTGTATTTTTTTTGTATGGATTTATGCAGTATTTTTCTGATTTTGTCGCATGTTTCATTTTAGTAAAAGTTTAGTCCAGAAGCCTATTTTGCGTTAATATTTAGGGTCTGTCGGAATCGGTGAGCCAGAACGTACATTCTCCCTTTCTCTCCTGGCGTCAGCGCGCTATCAGTATAGCGGAATAAACTGCGTTGAAACTACTCACAATCAAAAGGTTTAAACCTGCAAATGATATTAAGATGCTCTTTTTAATTTGCCTTACTTATTCTTTTAAATTTTACATGTGCATGTTTCATTTCTTGGAACTGTTCAAATATTTTACACTGAAAACCAAAGCCGATTACTTCCCTCAATTGGTTTTTTGTTTAGCCTACTGAATTACGTCAAAACTACAGGCTCAAACAGATAATGACGTCATTTTAAGTGGCACAAACATGTACATGAATGACTTCCCTTTCGAATGATTTACAGTTATAGAATTTCTGTCAAGCGGTTTAAGTTTTATGTCCGTTTTATGAACCCAACCCTTTAAACGACAATAGTAACGCCAAAGAAGAAAAACATACACACAAACCAACGTTTTTCTCACCGGTGGTTTGGAATATTGCCCCACGACTTTAGATTTAGTGTTGTGGTGTTAAAATCTATCAGAACAAATGTGTTTGCTAACATGACGCCTAAAAGTAACCTAAACGGTCCTTAGCCGACTGACTATCTCTCTCTCTGACGCGGATTGCATTTGAATAATGACATCCAATAAAGTCTACCAATTACGTAAATCCTTTCTAAGCTCTCTCTCTCTGACGGATTGCATTTGAATAATGACATCCAATAAAGTCTACCAATTACGTAATTCCTTTCTAAGCTCTCTGTCTCTGACGGATTGCATTTGAATAATGACATCCAATACGGTCTACCAATTACGTAATTCCTTTCTAAGCTCTCTGTCTCTGACGGATTGCATTTGAATAATGACATCCAATAAAGTCTACCAACAGCTGCGAACACTTTTAAGAAACTTGAAACTCATCAAAAGGAATGAGTTGCACCTTGGGTCATTTCGGTCCTGAATTTTCAGACCTGAGCCAGGCAAAGCAGGAAAACAACACAACGTAATTCCTTTCTAAGCGTTCTGTTTCTGACGGTTTGCATTTGAATAACGACATTTAATAAATTCTACCAACTAACAGCTGCCGATACATTTGTCTCGAACAAATACGTTAAAGTTTCCCTTGGTTTGTTACTGGGATTACTGGTAGCTTTTTTGTAGTACCTCGCACATGTAACGCTATTTTGATGAAGTTGATACTATTTACAGCTTTCCGGTCATATGTCCGGCTATCACTTAGGTGGCGGATGTTCAGATAATTATAACACGTGTTTCAGAATCTCTATTTTTGGGGGTGTAACTTTCAATAATGAGTGTTTTTAATTTTGTTTCTCTCAAAAAGTATTCTTAAAGTCTAACACATGATTACACTCGCATTCCGTTTATGTAGCTTTAGAAATAAACAAGTCCAGATACAACACATTTTTCTTTGCTGCAAATGTCCAGATATCCCCCCCCTCAGACACGTATGTGTGTGTGTGTTTGTGTGTAAGTGTGAGTGTGTTTGTGTAAGTGTGTGTGTATGTGAGTGTGTGTGTGTGTGTGTGTTTTAGCGTGAAATATTGACTACGTGTTAAACAATTAACAAAACTGCTACCCCTTGGTTGACCGTTTGCCTTTCTTCTTGTCTGATCCAGAAGCTTACTGAGGTAAGTAAGAACATGTAACAGCTGTAGCGAACAATGCAAGAAATATTAAAGTCAGATTATCGTCCGGATCTATATATATGTCTTTTGGTGTTGTTATTTTACTCATACAATTTCTGAAACAGGACGCTCTGTGACGAACTATTCTTCGTGAACATTTGCAGTATGTATTCACTTTGTTTCAACTTGACGTAAACAAATTTAAATTGGTTTGTTTGATGCTTTTGAACTTTGCAAAAATACATGTGTATGTGTACTAACAATCTGTGTTTACATGTGTGGTTTTTTTAAACGTGATGTAACCAAACTGCTTTTTACATGTTTTAGCATAGAGGGGGGATCGAGACAAGGGTCGTGGTGTATGTGTGTCTGTGTGTGTGTCTGTGCGTGTGTGTGTGTAGAGCGATTGAGAGTAAACTACTGGACCAATCTTTATGAAATTTGACATGAGAGTTCCTGTGTATAATATCCCAGGACATTTTATTCATTTTGTTTATAAATGTCTTTGATGACGTCATATCCGGCTTTTTGTAAAAAGTGAGGCGGCACCGTCACACCCTCATTTTTCAATCAAATTGATTGAATTTTTTGCCAAGCAATCTTTGGTATTGCATTTCAGCTTGGCGGCTTAACAATTATTTAATGACTTTAGTCATTACAAATCAGAAAATTGTAATAATTTTTTTTAATAAAACGATCCAAATCTACGTTCATCTTATTCGTCATTATTTTCTAATTCCAAAAACATATAAATATGTTATATTCGGATTAAAAACAAGCTCTCAAAATTAAAAATATAAAAATTATGATCAAAATCAAATTTCCGAAATCGATTTAAAAACAATTTCATCTTATTTCTTGTCGATTCCTGATTCCAAAAACATATAGATATGATATGTTTGGATTAAAAACACGCTCAGAAAGTTAAAACGAAGAGAGGTACAGAAAAGCGTGCTATGCAGCACAGCGAAACCACTACCGCGCTAAACAGTCTCGTCAGTTTCACTGCGTTTGGCACGAGCGGCGGACTACGGTCATTGCAAAAAATGCAGTGCGTTCAGGTTTTTTTCTGTGAGTTCCACAGCTTGACTAAATGTAGTAATTTCGCCTTTCGCGACTTGTTTGTTGATATTATGTTACTGACATTATTTACATTATTTTGAATTATATAATTATATAAACGCAAAACAAATTTTACATGCGCACCACGAAATGCATGCCTATAGCATGTATGTCAATACGACTGTATATACTCTGCTGTTTTTATATATTTTGTAAAGTGTTGTATATTATATACATATATATGTACAAAATGTACATAGTGTGTGTGTGTGTGTGTATGTGTGTGTGTGTGTATGTGTGTGTGTGTGTGTGTGTGTGTGTGTGTGTGTGTGTGTGTATATGTACTTGGGGATTAACTTGGTCGTTTTCTTTCATTAATTAGTGTTCTTTTATTGTGGCACATTTAGGATGTTTTTCAGAGTGCAAAGAGTAGCATAATTATATACTTGGGGGGGGGGGGTGTGTGGAAGCACACCCTTTTTCTAATTCTCTCATTTATCCTTTGTTCTGTCTTGTAAATTGTGGCATGCATTGCAATATATATAACTATTGAGAGATGCACGGCAAAACACGCTGAAAACACCAGTTCCGAAAGGCAGAGAGGGCCTCTTATCACGCACTCTGAACAGTGCAGAAAACTTTCTCAGTTTTTTCCCTCTTTACTATCTCTCTAGAGCGCTGCTCGCCGCATACAGATCCTGACTGACTATTGGGGTTTAACGTCCTCTTAGACCAACTGGTCTATATTGGGACTGGTATTGGTAATACGCTGAAGATATGGTGTGATACTTTGATTCGAACAAGCCCGCTGTGGCTGTCTTCTTCGACACACCAGCATTGGGTTTGTCTCGTCAAAGTATCGAAATATGATCATGATAATCAGAGACGAGAGATGATGCATGCGTGTCTTCGTGTTTTCCAAGCCCTGAGACTTTCGCTGTGAACGTGGGATCTTTTTCGTACGCATGTGTGCACACGGGGGTGTTTGTTTGTTTGTTTGTTTGCTTAACGCCCAGCCGACCACGAAGGGCCATATCAGGGCGTTGCTGCTTTGACATATAACGTGCGCCACACACAAGACAGAAGTCGCAGCACATGCTTCATGTCTCACCCAGTCACATTATTCTGACACCGGACCAACCAGTCCTAGCACTGTTGCACCACACTTTGAAGTAATCCCACACTTTGAAGTAAATTACTTCAAAGTGTGGGGATGTGCCCCACACTTTGAAGTAAACCCATTTTTTACTTCAAAGTGTGGGGGGATCTTCCCACACTTTGAAGTAAACTCAGTTTTTACTTCAAAGTGTGGGGGGATCTTCCCACACTTTGAAGTAACTTACTTCAAAGCGTGGGACTTTTGCATCGCCTGTTTGAGCCTGATGATTTTGTCAAAAAAAATGGCAAAGTCTTTTGGATGAGTGAACAGAAAAAGTGAGCGAGCCAAGAAACATAGTGATGTTTGTTATCAGGCTTTAAGCAATGTCCCATTGTTGAGTGTGACGAAAACTCGTAGTGACGATTTTAAAACATATGTTGGGTCACGCATGGTCCAATCTTACATGGTCCAATCTTACATGGTCCAACCTTACATGGTCCAATCTTACATGGTCCAATCTTACATGGTTCAATCTTACATGGTCCAATCTTACATGGTCCAATAATATATTGGACCATGTAAGATTGGACCATGTAAGATTGGACCATGTAAGATTGGACCATGTAAGATTGGACCATGTAAGGTTGGACCATGTAAGATTGGACCATGTAAGGTTGGACCATGTAAGGTTGGACCATGTAAGATTGGACCATGTAAGGTTGGACCATGTAAGATTGGACCATGTAAGATTGGACCATGCAAGGTTGGACCATGCAATGTTGGACCATGTAAGATTGGACCATGTAAGATTGGACCATGTAAGATTGGACCATGTAAGATTGGACCATGTAAGGTTGGACCATGTAAGATTGGACCATGCAAGGTTGGACCATGCAAGGTTGGACCATGTAAGATTGGACCATGTAAGATTGGACCATGTAAGATTGGACCATGGAAGATTGGACCATGTAAGATTGGACCATGTAAGGTTGGACCATGCAAGATTGGACCATGTAAGATTGGACCATGTAAGGTTGGACCATGTAAGATTGGACCATGTAAGATTGGACCATGTAAGATTGGACCATGCGTGACCCAACATGTTTTAAAATCGTCACCACGAGTTTTCGTCACACTCAACAATGGGACATTGCTTAAAGCCTGATAACAAACATCACTATGTTTCTTGGCTCGCTCACTTTTTCTGTTCACTCATCCAAAAGACTTTGCCATTTTTTTTGACAAAATCATCAGGCTCAAACAGGCGATGCAAAAGTCCCACGCTTTGAAGTAAAAACTGAGTTTACTTCAAAGTGTGGGAAGATCCCCCCACACTTTGAAGTAAAAAATGGGTTTACTTCAAAGTGTGGGGCACATCCCCACACTTTGAAGTAATTTACTTCAAAGTGTGGGATTACTTCAAAGTGTGGTGCAACATAGCACTAACCTTACAATGCCAGACGCCAGGCGGAGCAGCCACTAGATTGCCAATTTTAAAGTCTTAGGTATGACCCGGCCGGGGTTCGAAACCACGACCTCCCGATCACGGGGCGGACGCCTTACCACTAGGCCAACCGTGCCAGTATACAGATCCTTATCAACACAGCTAACAGAGCGGGCCGCGAATTTGCGATTCCTAAACGCCCCACTGAACGACTGACGTCACATGTCGCTTCGGTCTTTTCCGGAGGAACACCGCGTGTACATAATACACACTTCAATCGCGTAGCACTGCCATTGCACATTTTCGCAACGAAAACCGTGCCACTGTTTCATTCATCTTGGTGTGTTAAATCTGAAAGCAATATAAGTGAACGAACAATTGAAAACATATTAGCCTACGTTACTAAACTGTAGCTCAGTGTTTCAGTGTGACGTGGAAGTGTTCAAATATCTGCTGTATCAGGCAAGCCGATTTGGTTTCACCTGAACGACTGCGAGAGGCGAGCGCAAACCGTTGTGTCAAGTTGTTCAGAAATGGTGTTCCCTTTGATATTTTAGTGGACATTTAACTTCAAATGCAACCTTTCTTAGCCGTAGAGTTGGTAACAAAACCTTCATGCGCGAGAAACGCCACATACGACGGAGTAACCCTGAAATGCATTCACTTTTGTAGCCCTGTCTGTCAGTTGCTGTCGTAGCCTAGTGGTTTGTGCTCCAGCTTGAAGGTCATCTGACTCGGGTTCGACTCCTTTCCTGGTTACAGTTTTTTTTCTTGTTTGCTTTATTTTTGTCATCTATTTTGTGTCCTTAACTCCACCCTTCAATCTTTTCAACCCTGATGCATTCCGTTTATTCATTTATTTTTTTTTAAATAATTTTTTTAAACCATTTCCCCCAAAGCGGTTTAGCAAGGTGGTATGTTATGATGAAAACGCGATTACACAAAGCTCACATGTGCACGGCCTGCAAACTAAACGGCCAATAACAAGCACACATATCAAACCGCAGCGCAAAGCGTAAACATTAGTACAACTTGAAGAAATCAATATAGTTACCAGAAACAAAACCGTGCTTCGCACCGAACAGTTCGACAGTGACTGACCAACTGACCGAACCGCACCTCTCGCTTGTGACAGTCGCTCATGATACAACCATTCTTTTGCCGAGTCAGCTGAAATTGATCTTCATAAAACTATGTGTAAGTGTAACAAAAGAAAAAACTAATTTTTTTCATATTGCCTGAATAATAACTTTATTAACTGATAATCAAGGTGGCATCGTCGAATTGCTGCAAGTGCAACGCGATCGAAGTGGCACGCGGTGTTTCTCCAGAAAAGGCCGAAGCGGCTGTGACGTCAGTCGTTCAGTGGGGCGTTTAGGAATCGCAGAAAGAGTGGTCTGGCCGTATTTGAGGCGCCTCTGTGGATGGGAGGGATAGGAGGGAAATGGGGGAGGAAAGGGTAAATAGGCGGGAGGGGAGTGGTTCTTGCCAGTTAATTTTTAACTGGAGCCAGCCTGGAGCAGACAGTACCTGAATTGTCCTTGTTACTTATCTGTTTCTAATCGCAATGAAAATGTATTTCCTCCGTTAGTTGGTGGAAAACACACACACACACACACACACACACA
>NC_090246.1:8516357-8541357 GCF_037325665.1 Littorina saxatilis | reverse complement strand
ACACCTGGGGATTGTTCAGTTCTGTTTGTGATGTGGTCTGGCGGCTTTTGTGTATTTGTATGTACTGGCCTTCCTTTGAAAAGCCATAACAGTTCAAAAGGGCTTACAGATAAGCTCTAAATTGCTCAATCCTGTTTGAGTGGAGTTCGCCTCCAAAGGTGATTAACACGGTTACATTCGTCGACAAGGATGGGACTCGATATGGTCAGGAATGGCGGCATTATGGCCACTGAATCATTTTCGTGCTGTTCCCATTCCACGAATCTGGGAGGGACCTAAGCTTGGCGGGTCCATTGTTCGGACCCGGCAAAGCCGGCGTACGGCTCTAAGTATTTCATCCCGGCGAAGCCGGCTACCCGGCGAAGCGGGTATTCCTCTAGTATATATATATATACGACTTGTGTCTGTGTGTGTGTGTGTGTGTGTGTGTGTGTGTGTGTGTGTGTGTGTGTGTGTGTGTGTGTTTGTTTGTTCCTCATGCGCGGCCAAAGTTCTCGATGGATCTGCTTCAAATTTGGTGGGCATATTCAGGTAGACCCAAAACACAACCTGGTCGATGAGATATTTCAACACGTGCTCTCAGAGAGCAGCGCCGAACCGATTTTGGTTTTATTGTGGATCCATTTCCAGTAACTCTTCCTTATCTTCTCTAGTGTTTTCAGCGTTTACTTTCCTTCCTTCGTGTGGCGCGCGGATATTCCCATTCCGTTTCTATTTTTAGAAGGTCACTACACTGTCCAGAACGCTGTCCTTGCACCCCTAAATTGTCCTCACTGTAAAAGTGCAAAGGTCGAATCAATTTATAGCCACGCGAAAATTACACTGACATCTATCTCTATATATTTATAGATATATACGGCTTCTGTGTGTGTGTGTGTATGTGTGAGTGTGTGGGAAACACCTGTGGATTGCACAGTTCTGTGTGTGATGTGGTCTGGCGGCTTTGATGTGGCTGTATGTTCTGGCCTTCCTCTGAAAAGCCTTAACAGTTTCAAAAGGGCTTAGAGATAAGCTCTAATTTTCTCAATCCTGTTTGAATGGACTTCGCCTCCAAAGGTGATTGTGGTGTTTCGGCACACGGTTACATTCGGCGTCGTCGACAAGGATAGAACACTACATGATATGATCAGGAATGGCATTATGGCCACTGGATCATTTTCGTGCTGTTCCCATTCCACGAATCTGGGTGGGACCTAAGCTTGGCGGGTCCATGGTTCGGACCCGGCGAAGCCGGCGTACGGTGCGCCACTCAAGCTGGGTATTCGGCTTTACTTCTTCCCGGCGAAGCCGGCTAACCCGGCGAAGCGGGTATTCATCTAGTATACATTATATCTGGTGAGCTGACAAACATTTATTGTGCCAACTGTGACAAAGTACGGTCGTTTAAACTTGCTGTTTTCCTGTGAACTCCTTCTCCCCAATTGCCTCCATAGGCGAAAATTCGACTTTGTCTTTGTTCTGTCTTTGTGTTGATGAGTACCGATTTCTTCTGTTTTTCTACCATTAATTCAAGTAAGGGACAATTTGAACAAAGTTAGTATTCACTAATTAAAATGTCAATAAGAAGCGACCATTTTAGAGTTTTATTGTCCGGGTTCTTGCCGATAATAAAAAAATAGATGTTTTATCTCAACTTTCCTCAAATAATGGTCGGCCGTTAGCTAGCTGCAGGTTAGCAATACATGCCAGTTAGCTGTATCTCCTGGTACCGAGAGAAATAAACTAATAAATATTGTCATCATTTTCACGAGTTTTCATTCACAAGCACCTGGGAAATAAATCTCATGTTACCCAGGCAATAAATCCCCGGTTACCACAGTTGCAGGAAGCAGGTTATACATGGATAACTTAGCAAACCCAATAGAAACGCTCGGGGATTCTTCGGCTCTTTTCATTGGTGTTTCCCCAGACCTTGCAAAGTTCCAAAAACGAACTGGCAAACTGGAAAAAGTAAACAAAAAACAAAACTACTTCATGAAAGGTCATACATTCATCAAAAACAAATGAAACCTGGCGATATGTGTTGTCTTCTTACAGGGTCATGGAGTGCGTGTATCTGTGTTTCGATACACAGACTTACGGAGAAACACGAACGTCAAGTTCAAGTACAACGACCCCTGACACACACATTTTGACCCGTGCACACGACGTTGTATCGATAAACGAAGCACAAATAAGAAACAATAATAAAAGCAAAGAAAATAGCAACAAGATATGCAAACATCCAGCAAAGCCGAGCAAGCAGAATGAGAGGTCTAATGAACAACAAAGAGGTACCGAGTCGGAAACAAGATTGCGATTCTTTTCTTCGCTGAACGACGCAAATCTTCTGTGACCTTTGACCAAACGTAGCTTCCACATTTGATCTTTCAGCTTAATATTTACAACAGAAAGCCAAGGGGGTGGAATACCGACATGAACCTACAAAACTGTGCATCCGTGAACCTGATATATTCATCTCAACATTTAATGAACTCAAAAACACAGAAAGTTGCGTTCACACGCCAGCTTTGATTGCCAGTGGTTATTAAACCGGGACTCGTGTGGTTATCAGCACGGAACCCGTGTTTCAAAGCATGGCTCCCTGGATTGATTGTGCACTTATTTTCTCACTACCAAAATGATAACAAAAACGATGTTTGGTGGTTTGTTGACAGACCAGCTTTTTTTGTCGGTCCTCGGGGGGCATATCGACTTTTGTTTCATATTTATTGACCTTCGGCCTTGGTCAATAAATATGAAACAAAAGACGATATGCTCCCCCTCGGACCAACAAAACAACTGGTCTGTCAACAACCCATCAAACATCTTATGATGTTCACGTAAAACAAGGCTAAAAATCACAGTTTTTATCAAAGATTGGCGTCGCTTTCTTTCTGTTCACAAATTAAAGACCTCGTCGCGCCTCTTCGCCGCTATGAAGTTTGACGACGTACTGCGAGAGATCGGAGAGTTTGGGTGGTACCAGAGGAAGGTCTACCTGCTGGCCTGTCTACCTATAATTTCCTCTTCCTTTGAAGCGATGAGCAGTGTCTTCATCCTAAACATACCCGCACACAGGAAGTATGAATTATAAATACGTTTGAAGCTATTGTCAAGATCTACATTTCAACATACCCGCACACAGGTAGTAAGAATAATAAATACGTTTGATCCCAATGTCAGCGTCTACATTTTAACATACTCGGACACAGGTGATGCGTGTGACTAGTGTTTGAAAATGACATGATTAGTGTACATAATCATGTAGGCCTACTCGCGACTAACATTCACGGGCGGTCTCGAATAGCAGCTAGCATCTGCTGAAGGGACATTAAACTCCAAAAACCAACCAACCAACTAACATACAAGGGAAGTAACTCTTGATCGAACAGCTACATCCGGGGCAGTCGATGTCCGCCATGTTTTTGACAGTTGCCATGTTGTTCTATCCTGAACAAATAAAATAATACCTTTCAAGTCAACACATCTTTGGGTTCCATTATTTAATGCAAGGCTATCCTGAACATGGAGTCAGAAGTATCCTGAACAACTAGTACTACGGTTGGAACCATAAGCATCATCTGTATCTGTGCACATGTCTAAATAAGGGGCAGGGGCGGGGGGAATAAAGGGGTGGGAGGAGGGGTGATGATATACTCGCAAAATCCGATTCGTGCACACATTTTTTTTTTAAATGAGAGTCTCAGCACACGAACTTAGAAGACAATATGATAATGTATCTCTCTTCTGGGAACGCAGAGGAAGAAGAAGAGAAGAAGTATCTCTCTCCATCGGTGTATGTGTCTATCACGATGTCTGTCTGTCTTTGTATATCTGTTTTGATAATTTGGTTTGATGCCAGTTTTTTGTTGTTTACCTTATTGGTGGTTTTGTTTGGCTGGTTGGTTGGGTGGGTGGGTCTGTTGTAGGGTTGCTGGTTGGTTGGGTGGGTGGGTCTGTTGTAGGGTTGCTGGTTGGTTGGGTGGGTGGGTCTGTTGTAGGGTTGCTGGTTGGTTGGGTGGGTGGGTCTGTTGTAGGGTTGCTGGTTGGTTGGGTGGGTGGGTCTGTTGTAGGGTTGCTGGTTGGTTGGGTGGGTGGTCTGTTGTAGGGTTGCTAGTTGGTTGGGTGGGTGGGTCTGTTGTAGGGTTGCTGGTTTTTCTGTTTGTTTCTTTAACCTTTCTTGTTGGGGCATGTTGTATTGCCCGATATAGGCTTGCTGCATTCCAAAGCTCAGATGCTTTATTTGTTGTTGTCACTGAAATGTGTGCAATCCCTGGCTACCCGCATGGCCACTACCACGTCTCCAATGAAACCCACGCCGCCCTTCTCAACCAGTCCATTCCCACGGAGAACGGGCAGTGGTCAAACTGCAACGTCTACAGTGACGTCATCTTTGATGTCATGAAAAACGCCAGTGACGTCACAAGGATGACATCGGTTGAAGAAGAGATTGGTAACGTGTCATACAATGGTGCTGCAGTCTCAAAATGCCAGAGATGGGTTTTCGACCATTCCGTTTTTGAGAGTACCATAGCCACCGATGTAAGATTAAAACGTTTTCTTCGAATGTTTTTTTTTTTTTTATCAATCTTTGTTATTAGTATGATGTAACCAGATATCGCTCTGGCAAAAACAAGTTTAGGAAAAGACAATGATAAAGCCATGCATGCTGGACTTTTTTGGTGGACCAAAATCTTACAAAGCCACTAGTATCTTTTACGCAATTAATGAATTGAAAATGACCAACCAGACTGTTCATGTATGGTATGTGATCAAGTGGAGGGGTGGAATTGTCCCATGGTAAAAGTCTGGCCAGATCTGAGACGGTGAGCCAAACTGTCTACACGGGAAGTAATGTGCTTTTCAACTTCCGAAAATTGCAAAAATCTGTTTGGTCAATTAGTCAAACATGCAGGGAAAACTACAAACCTTGCATTATCTTCCGTTGTATGAATGTCGAGAGAAGTGGCCAAAGAAAACATCTTCTTTTCAATTCAGATTATTTTGTGACCGCAGTGTGTTTCGCTCCACTTCAAACGTGGTGGCCGAAATTGGGACACTTATCGGTACGGGTGTCAGTGGACTCGCCGCGGACAGGTAAGGGATAAGGATAAAATAAAGATAAAGATAAGATGTCATAATTATAGTCCTGTGAGGTTACCGTCATGGAAATTCGGGCTGCTTTCTCACTGGGGAAATCGAGCTGCCATATACAGTATACGACGCTACCCTTTTTTTCTTGTTCTTGCATGCGTGTGTTCATGGTTCCAAGCCCTGAGACTTTGGCTGTAAAATCAACTAGACAAACATAGGCTACATACTCTGCATACTTGCATTGCAATCTGGATTTTTTTCACACCAAAATATTGCACTTGCATGCACAGTCTCGAGATGACTTTTCATTTTGTTTGTATAATAATCTATTTAACACAAAATGAGTTTATGGGAACGTTGAATTAACTTCATATTACTGACTTTACTTTACTCTTCTCTCTCCAACCAGAGATGGGAGAGGGTGCGGATGGGGGTGCGGCCTATGGTTGCCTAAATGGCGGGGTAAAAACGGCCATACACATAAAAGCCGTGGTTGTTTCAGCTCATGAACGAAACAAACACAAACATATGAGAGTCTGTCCCCAGGTTTGGCCGAAAGCTTCCGTTCAACATTGGAGCCCTAGCCCTGATGAGTGGGGGGCTTGGCATCGCTTTCACCACCAACTTCATCGCTCTTAACTTCTGTCGTTTCCTCATCGGCATTGCTCGAATGACTCTCTGGGTCAACGGCTTGGTCATAGGTCAGTTGCATTGGCTTTTGTCGTGATGTGTCAACACGACTTTAGTGGAATTACGGGAGCTAAAGGGGTACCACTAATTGCAACAAAAATGAAATCAGCACAGACTGGTAGATAAAGTGTCCTTTAGTACCCAGTTCAAAATCTAAGCCCTGAGGTAATGGAATAAGTGAGTTATCGGATCAGAAAAGTCATGCAATCACACGGAACAAGCAGATTTGACTGGTTTGGCCTGCCGTCGGCAAAGCCGGAAGTTTATGCGCGCCATGCACTCAAAGTCTAGTCGAACGTGCTTCGCGTGGCCACATGCAAAAAGGTGAGTAATCGATAATCTTTAAGTTTTTATTCGTCCTTTAACATTTTTACCACCTCATTTTCTCGGCTGCATGTGTAGAATGCTAGCGCTAGTTCTTTATTTATGCCATACGAATGCATTGGAAAGAAAAAAGCCTGATATGCAGACGACCTAGCTTCGCTAAAAGTCCGTCTGCTTCCAGACAGCACAACATGAGTCTAAAACTTGTTTTACCGTTTCAAACGTGCAGATAATCTTTGCAGTTGATATGCTCAGCATCACAAATACAATTATGAAGTTAGATTAGAAAAAAAATGTCGATCCCAGCTAGCAAGCTTTCGTCGGCCGACTGACGATTTCAGTCGGGTGACGTCGTCATATGTCGTGTGTCGTCGTCCGTTGTCGCGCCGATACCGTTTGACTGTGTATAAATGTACGTAATAAACCCCGACATCGGCCCGACGCAATGTTGCTGTCGATAAAATTATGCAGAGTTACGGGAGATAACAAATTGATGATCATTATTTTAACATTTGTTACGTCCCCTGTTCAAGCGTCGGTCCAGCAACGGCGTGACATTATGAGACTGACCATGCAAATGCGAAACTAAATTATTCATATTTGTTGACTTTTTCACATAGGAGTAGGATAATTAATTGTAAGTTTTATTTGCATATTTGCAATCAAATACAGCATGAGCTCAAATCATGAGTTTTACATTTTAAAAATACGCCATCATTTACTTGAAATATTCAAATAGCTTTCCTTACGGTAAACAAGATTGAGTGTGCAAATGGCTGCTGCTTTCCCGCGTGAGCGAATTTTATTTGTTTTCTTAGTTCAAGTTAATATCGAAAGAAGAGACATTTTTGGGAATGTTGGACAGCACATTGATGATATGTTATCCGAGACGAATGTCGCCTCGGGATCTCAATCTGAGTGCTGGTCCCAGTGCCACGTGGTGGCGGTGAGAATAGTTGTGTAGCCAGTGAGTCAGGCTCTTGGCAATGACAATCAGATTCAGACGTCAACTCGAGGACAACCGACGGATGGAGCGAGTAAGTGATTTCGGTTTTTTTTGGCTCTCAATGTTAGTTTTGCTGTTACAGTGAGGGGGGGGGGGGGGGGGGGAGTACATACTGCTGTATCTTATTCTGTATATGTAGATGTAGGTGTGTTTTGTCCTGTTACAGTGGGGGAGGGGGGTGTTGTACACACTGCTGTAAATATAGATGTAGGTGTGTTTTGTCTTGTTACAGTGGGGGGGGGGGGGGGGGTGTGTGTGTACATACTGCTGTAGATGTAGGTGTGTATTGTCCTGTTACAGGGGGGGGGGGGTTACATACTTCTGTAGCTGTAGGGGGAGGGGGGGTACATACTGCAGTAGTTGTTGGTGATTTTTGCACTGTTACACTGGGGGGGGGGGGGGGGGGTGGAGTACATACTGCTGAATCTGTAGCTGTAAGTGTGGTTTGCACTGTTACACTTGGGGGGGGGGGGGGGTGTACATACTGATGTATCTGTAGCTGTAGGTGTGACGTGTATTGCATTGTAACACTTGGGGTGGGGGGGGGGGGGGGGTGTACATACTGATCTATCTGTAGCTGAGTGTGTGTTTTGCACTGTTACACACTTGGGGGGGGGGGGGGTGTACATACTAACTGCTGAATCTGTAGCTGTATGTGTGTTCTGCACAGTGACACTGGGGGGGGGGGGGGGGGGGGGAGGGGGTTGTACATACTGCTGAATCTGTAGCTGTAGGTGTGTTTTGTACTGTTACACTTGGGGGGGGGGGGGGGGTGCATACTGATGTATATGCTTGGCGCTGGTGGACAATATTCACTTTTTTGGCCAAAAACACACTTTTTTGGCCAAAAACGTACATTATTGGCCAAAAAGTGTGTTTTTGGCCAAAAACATGTTTTGGCCAAAACTTTTAAGTGCAAAGTTTTGGCCAAAAAAATATTTGGCCAAATCTAAAACATTTGGCCAAATCTTCACTTTTTTGGCCAAATGTTTTAGATTTGGCCAAATCTTCACTTTTTTGGCCAAATGTTTTGCATTGAAAGTTTTGGCCAAAAAATAGTTTTGGCCAAAACTTCATTTTTTGGCCAAATCTTTGAGTACCCCTTGGCGCTGATAGACAATATTCATTTTTTTGGCCAAAAACGCCAGTTTTGGCCAAAAAAGCAAAGTTTTGGCCAAAAAAGTATACTTTTGGCCAAAAACGCCAGTTTTGGCCAAAAACGCCAGTTTTGGCCAAAAACGCCAGTTTTGGCCAAAACCAACAGTTTTGGCCAAAAAATTATAGTTTTGGCCAAAAAAGTGAAAATTGTCCACCAGCGCCAAGCTGCTTGGCGCTGGTGGACAATATTCACTTTTTTGGCCCAAAACACACTTTTTTGGCCAAAACTGGCGTTTTTGGCCAAAAAAGCAAAGTTTTGGCCAAAAAAGTATAGTTTTGGCCAAAAACGCCAGTTTTGGCCAAAACCGCCAGTTTTGGCCAAAACCACCAGTTTTGGCCAAAAAAGCAAAGTTTTGGCCAAAAAAGTATAGTTTTGGCCAAAAACGCCAGTTTTGGCCAAAAAAGTGCGTTTTTGGCCAAAAAAGTGAATATTGTTCACCAGCGCCAAGCAGCTTGGCGCTGGTGGACAATATTCACTTTTTTTGGCCAAAACACACTTTTTTGGCCAAAACTGGCGGTTTTGGCCAAAAAAGCAAAGTTTTGGCCAAAAAAGTATAGTTTTGGCCAAAAACGCCAGTTTTGGCCAAAAACGCCAGTTTTGGCCAAAACCACCAGTTTTGGCAAAAAAAGTGTGTTTTTGGCCAAAATAGTGAATATTGTCCACCAGCGCCAAGCTGCTTGGCGCTGGTGGACAATATTCACTTTTTTTGCCAAAAACACACTTTTTTGGCCAAAAACGTACATTTTTGGCCAAAAAAGCAAAGTTTTGGCCAAAAAAGTATAGTTTCGGCCAAAAACGCCAGTTTTGGCCAAAACCGCCAGTTTTGGCCAAAACCGCCAGTTTTGGCCAAAAGAGTGCGTTTTTGGCCAAAAAAGTGAATATTGTTCACCAGCGCCAAGCTGCTTGGCGCTGGTGGACAATATTCACTTATTTTGCCAAAAACACACTTTTTTGGCCAAAACTGGCGGTATTGGCCAAAAAAGCAAAGTTTTGGCCAAAAAAGCAAAGTTTTGGCCAAAAAGAGATTTGGCCAAAAAAGTGAATATTGTCCACCAGCGCCAGCAAATACAAAAGATTTTGCCAAAAAAAGATTTGGCCAAACAAAAAAGATTTGGCCAAAAAGTGAAGATTTTGCCAAATTTTTTTGTTTGGCCAAATCTTTTTTTGGCAAAATCTTTTTGTGGCAGAAGTTTGGCCAAATCTCCCGTTTTAGCTAACATAAACAGTTTTGGCCAAAACTTTTACATAGAAAGTTTTGGCCCAAAAAAAGTTATAGCGAAATCTATTTTATTTGGCCAAATGTGTGGGTTGTTTTGGCCAAATCTTTGTCTTTTTTGGCCAAAACTGGCGGTTTTTGCCAAAAAAAGTGAATATTGTCCACCAGCGCCAAGCATAGATGTAACTAGCTGAAGCTGTAGGTGTGTTATGTACTGTTACAGTAGGGGGAGGGGGGGTGTACATACTGCTGTTTTTGTAGCTGTTGGTGTGTTTTGCACACAGGGGGGGGGGGGGGGGGATTGGGGTTGTATACTGCTGTATCTGTAGCTCTAGGTGTGTTTTGCGCTCTACACGAGGGAAGGGGGTGGAGTGTTGTATGTTTGGTACTGTTACAGTGGTGGCAGCGGGGGGAGGGGGATGTACATAATTCTGAATCTGTAGCTGTAAATGAGTTTTGTACTGTTACAGTGGTGGCGGGGGGGGGGGGTTGGGGGTTGTACATACTGCTGTAGCTGTAGGTGTGTTTTGCACTGTTACTAAGGGGGAGGGGAGGTGTACATACTGCTGTAGCTGTAGCTGTAAGTAATTTTTGCACTGTTACACTTGGGGGGTTGTATATACTGCTGAATCTGTTGCTGTAGGTGTGTTTTATACTGTAATACTGAGGGGGGGGGGGGGGGTGTATACGGCTGTATCTGTAGCTGTAGGTGTGTTTTGTACTGTTACAGTGAGGGCGGTACGCGGTAGGGGCGGGGGGTTCTACATACTGCTGTATCTCTAGCTGGTGATTTGTTTTGCACTGTTACACTGGGGGGGGGGGGGGGGGTTGTACACACTGCTGTATCTGTAGGTTTGTTTGCAACTGTAACACTGGGGGGAGGGGGGGTTATACTGTTGTAGCTGTAGCTGTAAGTGAATTTTGCACTGTTACACTTGGGGGGGGGGGGGGGTGGTGGTGGTACATACTGCTGTATCTGTAGCTGCACCCAGCCAGCAAGACATTAGCGGCCGATAGTCTGCCGAACACCCTTCAAAAAGTCGGGCAGGTGACGTCAAAAGATACGACGCGGGTGTTGGCCCGACTAACTTTTGCAAAGAGGCAACGAGGCGGCCGACAGGCGGCCGAACACCTGTACTATGGCGGCACGCATCCGGTCCGATGTTAATCGGCCCGATGGCTTGTTGGACCTGCGGCCCGACACCTTATGCCGACATCGTCCCGATGTCTTCCCGCTGAAATCGATATCTTCCCGATGTCGGCATAAGGTGTCGGACCGCAGGTCAAACAAGTCATCGGGCCGATTAACATCGGACCGGATGCGTGCCGCCATAGTGCAGGTGTTCGGCCGCCTATCGGCCGCATCGTTGCCTCTTTGCAAAAGTTAGTCGGGCCAACACCCGCGTCGTATGTTTTGACGTCACCGGCCCGACTTTTTGAAGGGTGTTCGGCCGATTATCGGCCGCTAATGTCTTGCTGGCTGGGATTATACTCAAAGACCGTGCGAATTGTTGATCGTGCTTCCAGTATGTATGGTAGGCGAATGTTGTCAAAAATAACCTTCCTGTTGCACTGTTCGGTGATGTTTTATTTATGTTTTTATGTTATTGTCGCCATTGCTCACACTTTAGGCACTTCTCTGATGGAATGCTATCACGATAGCCTTTATTTGATGCGTAAATCATTAATGTTATCATTTTTTTTCTACAGTCACCTGCTTTCTGAGCGAAATCCTTGCTCTACACCAGTGACTACTGCGAATGATACAAGAATGAGGTAGGTTTGACATAATTATTATCAGCAATTTCTATTAAAGGCTAAAAAAAAAAAAAGGTTTTCATAAAAAAGGCTTAATAAAACAAATCCCGTATATATTTATATTTTCAATAAATCATGTTTCAGTGGAACCCCCTTTCTTAAGACCAACAAAATAATCTGAGAAAACCAGGTCTTAAAATGGAGGGTCTTAATAAGGGTGTTTCACTGTATTCAGGATATTATATAATAAAATATGCTGTACTACTTAAAGACAAAATTTGACTATTGTACCCACAAATATGTTTGCGTTAATTAGCGTCTGGACAATTGTACACACAGTGTCAATCCAACAGCTTTATTTAAGTTTATGTTATAAATGTATTTTTTTTCCAGATCATGGAGCAGTTGTGTATCCTGTGTGGAGGCAGCCTTTATTCAGGGGAGCAGATCGTCATTCCGCAACAGAAGGGAAGAGACACCATACACAGAGTCAGTACCGAGCGTGGTGATTCAATTGTTGTTGCAGAGGGGCAGGCTGTGCATGTACGTTGTCGCAGTTCATATACAAACAAGCACAACATAGCAGCCTACCTTCGGGGGAAAAAAGATGAAGAAACTGCTGCAAATTGAACCAAGGACTGCGGTCAAAGAATAAGCCCTTTGATTTCAGGAAATGTTGTTTATTTTGTGGCATGCATGCAGAACTTGTTTCAAAACGAGGTCCAACAGTACTTCCTGTTCGCACTTTAGATTTTCAGAAGACCGTCTATAGAATCTGTACTGAAAGAGCAGACGAATGGGCTGAAAAGGTAAAAGGCAAGATAGAATTCGTCTCGGACCTTCCACCAGCTGATGCTTTGTACCACCAATCATGCAGCACCAATTTTAGAACAAAAAGGAAACTTCCAAAGTGCTTTGGATCAGACACTGACAACAAAAGACCAAAACAAGGAAGACCAGTCGATGAAAAAAGAGCAGAAGCGTTCAGAAAAGTTGTCAATTATCTGCAAAAAAACGATACAGAAGTCACCATCATCGACCTCATCAGAAAAATGAAAGAGTTTACAGGTGGTGACTGTTATATTATAGTCACTCAAAGATGAAAGAAGAATTAAAGAAACATTTTGGTGATGAAATTATCATCACAGAAATGGATGGGAAAGCAAACGTGGTAACATTTCAGAGGACTACATGGTCTATTCTTCATTCCTTCTATTCGACATCTGAGACGACCCACAAAGAAACTCAAAAAGACAACATCATCAGAGCTGCTGCTGAACTTATCAAAAGTGACATTAAGAAGATAAACACCAGCAGAAAAGAATACCCAAGTCCAGACAGCACTTTCTCAATTACAGCAAACCTTGATTTTGTGCCAAAATCCTTGCAAACTTTCCTCGGAGAGATCTTCAGTGGAAAGGACACTGATGTGAAGGTTGCTTCAATCGGCCAAGCAATTATGCAAGCAGCTCGCCCAAGAATTTTAATTGCTCCACTGCAGATTGGTCTTGGAGTTCAGATGCACCACTGTTTTGGTTCCAATTTCCTAATTGACACGCTGTACTCCCTTGGATTCAGCTCCTCTTACAGAGAAGTAAAGACGTACGAAATGAGTGCGGCTGCCACCCAGGAGATAATCGTGCCAGCCACAGATGAACATTTCATGCAGTACATGGCAGACGATGTCGATCATAACACTGGAACAATTGATGGCCTGAATACCTTCCATGGAATGGGCATGATTGCGTCCATAACCCCGTTCATCAAAAATAGGTCGTCCATCGCTCGGAAAACAGAGGTTAGGCTGGAGGAGGTCATGAAGAAAGCCCGTGTCAAAATCAGTTTCTACGATGAGAGATGTGAAGGCCTGGCAAGTCTCACCTATGAGAAGTTAAGGACAGTCCTAGTTGAATACCCTACCAAAGAAGTTGAAGTCCTATGGAAGTCAGCATGGCTGCTCAGTCCTCAGAGACCGTTCTGGTCAGGAGTAATGCAGGCCGTCCACAATGGTGACTTTCCAGGTCAGTCATCTATTGTCTTCTTGCCGATGATTGATCTCAAACCCAGTGACAAAACTTGTATCTATTCAACGCTGTTGTTTCTTTCTGCTGAAGCTAGGCGATACAACAAAACCCCTGTAGTCACCTTTTGATCAGCCCCTGTGGTGGAAGGCCCTCAGCATATCAGCAGAAGCAGCTTTCAGTGAGCTACGTTCTGTAGTTCTTCGGCTTGGTCCCTTCCACAGTCATGGAGATGAGTTTTCTCGCTTGTATAGGACATCTCATGGCGGAAACTGGCCTGTATGATGCACTATGCATGCCCCAAATGCTGCCAAAGCACATCGGACCTACCAGCAGCTCTTCTAAAAGTGATTCGGTGTGCATGCAAGACTGACTGTGACACAAGAAGATGCAGCTTTCGTAAACACGGACTCGTTTATTCGCCTGGGTGTGGAGAGTGTCGTGGTGCCAGTTGCTCCTATTCCCCGTCCGGCTTTACTGAATAAAGCGAGGCATATTGAGAAGCAGAGGTGAGAGAATATAAAAGAGTGTGCGTGTGCTTGAAAGCACATGCGTGTGTATTTTTCTGTGTGTGTGTGTATGTGTGTGTGTGTGTGTGTGTGTGTGTGTGTGTGTGAGTGTGTGTGTGTGTGTGTGTGTGCGTGTGTGTGTGTGTGTTTATGCGAAAAAGCACTCGGATTCTATTTTCAACGCATTTTGTGTCAACTACTGCCGTCATAGATATTAAATAGCTGCATTTCTGAGTCCTCTGAGCCGAGATCTTTCTAACGAGATGCAACATGATAGGCTTATCTTGGAGAACAAAACAGTGTCTTCTTCCACTAATGTATGACGTCACTAATATACAAATTTCTCGATTGTGCCGATAGTTTGAAACTTAGATTTTGCACTGGGCACTAACCGGACTGTTTTGAGAACATTCCTGCAAAAAAAAAATTTGTTGCAAAAACTGGTGGGTTGAAGCATGATTTTTGGCACGGTAACCACACTACTTTGCCAGAAGAAGACGTTGACAATGACGACGGATGGATGGATGGATGGGCGGAAGGATGGGTTGGTGGGTGGGTAAATGAATGGATGAGTGTAGAATGGATGGATGGATGGATGGATGGATGGCCGTGTGCATAGATGGATGTACTCAGACTATGGGTTATCAACTGTTAGATGGATGAACTCAGGCTATGGGTTATCAACTGTTAGATGAATGAACTCAGGCTATGGGTTATCAACTGTTAGATGAATGAACTCAGGCTATGGGTTATCAACTGTTAGATGGATGAACGCAGCCTATGGGTTATCAACTGTTAGATAGATGAACTCAGGCTATGGGTTATCAACTGTTAGATGGATGAACTCAGCCTATGCTCGCGCACACCACAGCAAACACACAACGTAAATACGACGTTGCGAAAATGTGAATTTTTCGTGTCATTAACAACGTTGCGAACTTTACGTGAAATTTTACGTTGAGCCAACCAAAAAATACAACGTAAAAGCAACGTTGTGTTATTGTGAGATTTTGGTGTTCTTTCGACATTAGCACACAACGTAAATTTTACGTGAATTTCACGTTGCATTTTGGTGTCTTACAAATGTTGTGAAGATTACGTGAAATTTACGTGGATACAACAAAAAAACACAACGTAAATGCAACGTTGCGTTATTGCGATTTTTTGGTGCGTTTTACTACGTTAGTATACTTCGTAAATTTTACGTGAATATGACGTTGCATGAAATTATGAAAATCACAATGCTTCCTGCGATGATTGTCGGGTGGAGAATGGGGAGGGGATTCGGGGAGGGGGGTGGATTAAAGATGAACGTAAGTTATTTGTGAGGAGGAGAGAGTGAGACAAAGAGGAGCTATCGGGTGGAGAATGGGGAGGGGATTCGGGGAGGGGGTGGATTAAAGATGAACGTATCATATAGTTATTTGTGAGGAGGAGAGAGTGAGACAAAGAGGAGCTATCGGGTGGAGAATGGGGAGGGGATTCGGGGAGGGGGGTGGATTAAAGATGAACGTATCATATAGTTATTTGTGAGGAGGAGAGAGTGAGACAAAGAGGAGCTATCGGGTGGAAAATGGGGGAGGGGATTCAGGAGGGGGGATTATAATGTGTGTGTGTGTGTGTGTGTGTGTGTGTGTGTGTGTGCGCGTGTGTGTTTGTGTGTGTGGGTGTGTGTGTGTGTGTGTGTGTGTGTGTGTGTGTGTGTGTGCGTGCGTGCGTGTGGGCGGCAGGTTGGGACATTTTATCAACGAACGTACGAAATAACAAAACAAAATAAAAAAAGAACAAACAAACACAAATTAAAACCTGGCACATGCAGGTTTATGTAGTCATTCGTTAGACTGATTTTAACCTGCCTTAGACCACTACCCATAGTCTTTTAACATTCACTGATTCAGTCAAGTAATGACACACTGACTGTGTGTGTGTGTGTGTGTGTGTGTGTGTGTGTGTGTGTGTGTGTGTGTGTGTGTGTGTGTGTGTGTGTGTGTGTGTGTGTGTGCAGAGCATATCTCAAAAACTACCTGACGAATTTTTGTGTGTTTTTGTTTGCTTAACGCCCAGCCGACCACGAAGGGCCATATCATGACATAATTATAACGTGCGCCACACACAAGACAGAAGTCGCAGCACAGGCTTCATCATGTTAATGTCTCACCCAGTCACATTATTCTGACACCGGACCAACCAGTTCTAGCACTAACCCCATAATGCCAGACACCAGGCGGAGCAGCCACTAGATTGCCAATTTTAAAGTCTTAGGTATGACCCGGCCGGGGTTCGAACCCACGACCTCCCAATCACGGGGCGGACGCCTTACTACTAGGCCAACCGTGCTGGTTGACGGATTTTGATCAACATTGGATTACATATTCTTGAGAGCATTCGCTAGTGTGGCTGTTCTCCGATATTTGGTTTGAACAGGTTTTTTTATTCAGTTGCATAAATACAAAGCCGTAATTGAAAGTTGTTATTAAGGGAGCACAACAAGATAAACTTATAAATGTGCTCTTAGAAACCAACGAGTAATGTGGCGGACAATATTGTAAATGCATGATATTTAAACAAATGAAAACAAGAACAACAACAACGATAACTATAGCAACAGTGGTACAGACATCTCACACACACAACGCGCGCACACACACACACACGAAGTTCAGCCATACCTTATAAGCATTACGAATATCAAGCATAGAAATTTACTGAGTAAATTAAGGACAAGTACACACTCTTTAAAAATTGAAACTGGAAGACATAATAACATACCAAGAGAAAATCGTTTACGTAATAAATGTAACGTTATTGAAGATGAAATTCACTTCCTAGACGGATGTCAAAAGTTCACTAAACTGCGAAATGATTTTATAAAGGATCTATCAAATATAGATATAAAGTATTCCAACAATAAACCTAGTGAAGTATTTTGCGAAGACAGAATACAAATTCGTCTGGGAAAGTTTATTTCAGATTGTTTTAATCGCTCTTTGTGTCAATAACCAATTTGGTTCCGACAATAAAATATATTCTATTCTATTCTATTCTATTCTATTC
The DNA here is from genome assembly GCF_037325665.1 of Littorina saxatilis. NCBI lineage: Eukaryota > Metazoa > Mollusca > Gastropoda > Littorinimorpha > Littorinidae > Littorina > Littorina saxatilis. Next base: position 8,524,544 of record NC_090246.1, on the reverse strand, counting down.
TATTCACACACACACACACACACACACACACACACACACACACACACACACACACACACACACACACACACACACACACACACACACACACACACATAGAGACACACACACAGAGACAGAGGACAATCAGATACAGGGAGAGAAAGAGAGAGAGAGAGAGAGAGAGAGAGAGAGAGAGAGAGAGAGAGAGAGAGAGAGAGAGAGAGAGAGAGAGAGAGAGAGAGAGAGAGAGAGAGGGAGAGAGATCTAGAGAGAGATTGCATCCACTATAGATCAATTAAATGCTCTAATAACAAAATGACTAAACATATGGTATTAACAAAAACGTTTGCTGTCTAATACAAATTTCTGAATCTGATGAAACAGCGCTGTGTTTTCAGCCAAGTACTTGTCACTATTACCGTGCATAGCACACAACACAGTAATATTATTATTATCTGGTAGAGTATCAATAGTGGTTGCTTTAACATTCGTGTACAATGGACAGTCAAATTAAAAGTGTTGACAATTTTCAACATGAAAACCACACCTGCAGAAAACATCATTTGTCAAATATCTTTTAAACATATCTGCATTTAAATCGCTTATCTCTAATCTTAATTTACAGTGAATGATTTCTGCTTTTCGAACTTTAGAGTAGACATACGGGGAAATTTGAGGGTCATCTCTGGACAAAAATCTGATGAAACAACCAATTGAATTCGTTTGTTTTATATTATCAGGTAATTCATTCCATAAAGATGTTGCAGAAGGAAAAAAAAGGAATGCTTATATAATTCTGTTCTACATCGAAATATTTACCTATCATATGGTTTGCGTCGGTGGTACGGATTTACTGCTGAAATGAGAGATGGTAAGTAATCAAGTAAATACACTGCCGCTGGACCTAATTTAAAATAAACGATCAATTTATGTTTTCTGCGCCGTTCTTGCAGTGTTGTAAAACCTGACTCATTGTAAAGTTTTTGATGGCTTGTTCCACGAACAGCTCCAATAATAGTTCTAATAGCATCTAGGTGCATTTTTTTCAAGTTCAACTGCCAACATTGCATTGCAATTATCCCATATTACATCTGCATAGTCAAAATGAGGAAGAATAAAAGCCTTATACATCATTTCTAGTTCCTTGCGACTGAGTCTATATTGATAGGAACGCAAACATGCAACTAAATTACGAGCTTTAACAACTATAGAGAGTACATGATGATTCCATTTACAGTCATTTTGCAGATACACGCCCAAATGTTTATGAACATATGTTCATGTTTACGATATTTGATAGCGTTATTTGATGTCGTCATATTTTCCCGTTTGCAAAAGTTGAGCCCGCACTGTCAGTGAGAAGAACAAATGAATATATAGTAATGTGGAAATCACAAACCCGGCCAGAAGGCAGACACGGAAAAAATGTAGGATGCTGATACATGTAATTGTATGTGTCTGATGCGAGTATACTATGTTTATAAAAATCGTGAATAATATCTAGCCGAGATGAATTGCAACCTTTGTACCTCTCCCTATATTTAATTTTTTCCCATTCTTCTTCGTGTTAGTTGGACGGTATTCTTTCTTTTTTTCTTTTTTCTTCCAGCCACAACACAGATAGCGTAATAGCGGCTGTTTTATTCATTCTTCTGTCTCATATTCGCATGTGATATTATGTCACTCCTTATGAGATTACACCCCCCAAACTGTGTTGCTAAACCTTTGTTGAGGAGAGAAGAGACGAGGAAAACTGGTATTAAGTACAAGTAAAAAATCGCACCTTGATCTTACCTGACTGTTGAGCTCATTTACTGCACTTGGCAGTCTTTTGTCGGGCTTTTGTCGATCGCTTGTCCACTTGGATCATACAGTTACGGACATGCTCCCCCCCCCCACCCCCATCCTCCTCTAAAATTTGCCAAAATGCCAAAATTTGAGAAAAAGAGAAATGAGAACAAAAGGAAACCGAACGGGCAAGTCATATGGACAACACATGTTGGATTTCTTCTTAGGTATACGCTGACCTGTAACAAAAAAATGCAGCCAATGTTTTCTCGAAAAGTTGTGTGTTTGTGGGTGTGTGCGCGTGCGCAGGTTTTCAATGTACTGTTTCGTTGAGAGGATCGTGGGTCGTGTTTTTCCTCTTCATTTTAAAATGTTTATTACAGACATATAAGACAAAATAGAGAAAAAGAAAGAGAAAAAATACAGCATAAAAAAAAAAAAAAAAAAAAGCTTACAGCAAACCAACCATCAGACACAATGTTTATTCCAGAATTACACATCGCTACATTAGTAAAACATCACAACTGTGAAACAATCAATCCACAACTTTATCTTCTTGTTTCTGCCACCCAAACTCACTTCCCCTTTCACACCCCCCCCCCCCCCCTTTGCCTCAGTTCTCAGCCGTGGTGACCTTTCTCTGGCCCCCTCCACCCCCTTTTGACACCCACTTGCGGGCCATAAATCACTCAAATCCTCAAGCCAGGGATAGACAGAATTCGTCTGCTTTGATGACCGTAATCAATTGTCTGTCATGTTTGCGCAAAACATCCCTTTACTTGTTACATTTAGTCAGGGGGCGGGTACGTAGCTCAGTTGGTAGCGCGCTGGCTTTGTAGCCAGTTGGTCGCTATCAGCGTGGGTTCGATCATTCGGCGAGATATTTATTTCTCGGAGTCCATTTTCTGCAGACTCTATTCGGTGTCCGAACACCCCTGTGTGCACACATGCGCACGAAAAAGATCCCACGTTCACAGCGAAAGTCTCAGGGCTTGGAAAACAAAAAGACACGCATGCATCATCTCTCGTCTCTGATTATCATGATCGTATTTCGATACTTTGACGAGACAAACCCAATGCTGGTGTGTCGAAGAAGACAGCCATAGCGGGCTTGTTCGAATCAAAGTATCACACCATATCCTCAGCGTATTACCAATACCTGTCCCAATATAGACCAGTTGGTCTAAGAGGACGTTAAACCCTAATAGTCAGTCATTTAGTCAAGTTTTGACAAAATGTTTTAACATAGAGATGGAATCGAGACGAGGGTCGTGGTGTGTGTGTGTGTGTGTGTGTGTGTGTGTATGTGTGTGTGTGTGTGTGTGTGTGTGTGTGTGTGTGTGTGTGCGTGTGTGTGTGTGTGTGTGTTTGTGTGTGTGTGTGTGTGTGTGTGTGTGTGTGTGTGTGTGTGTGTGTGTGTGTGTGTGTGTGTGTAGAGCGATTCAGAGTAAACTACTGGACCGATCTTTATGACATTTTTCATGAGAGTTCCTGGGTATGATATCCCCAGACATTTTAATTTTTTCGATAAATGTCTTTCATAACGTCATATCCGGCATTTTGTAAAAGTTGAGGCGGCACTGTCACACCCTCATTTTTCTATCAAATTGATTGAAATTTTGGCCAAGCAATCTTCGACGAAGGCCGAACTTTAGTATTTTTACATAAAACGAACCCAATTTACGTTCATCTTATTCTACATCATTTCCTGATTCGAAAAACATATAAATATGTTATATTTGGATTAAAAACAAGCTCTGAAAATTTAGAATATAAAAATTGTGATCAAAATTAAGTTTCCGAAATCGATTTAAAAACAATTTCATCTTATTCCTTGTCGATTCCTGATTCCAAAAACATATAGATATGATAAGTTTGGATTAAAAACACGCTCAGAAATTTAAAACGAAGAGAGGTACAGAAAAGCGTACTATGCATCACAGCGAAACCACTACCGCGCTGAACAGGCTCGTCAGTTTCACTCCGTTATGCACAAGCGACGGACTACGGTCATTGTGAAAAAATGCAGTGCGTTCAGTTTCATTCTGTGAGTTCCACAGTAGTAATTTTGCCTTACGCGACTTGTTTTTTTCTTCAATGAAATTTTAATTTTGTTTTCTTTTACATTGCAGGTTACATTTCCATTAAATTACTTTTTAATTCAACAAAAATCTAACCAAGGACGTTTGGGATAAACCTTTCGTAGCGCAAGTTCTTGTTGAAATGGAATATGCGATTTAGTTTTCTTAACTTTGCTAATGCACATTTTTGCGATCAATAAAACATGGTTAATTAACGCTGATTCCTGACATTCTTCGATTCCGAATAATACATCTGTAATAGACAATAAGAAAGCCCGACCTGTCAGACTGTTCAACATTTTTTCAATAGAAGTCCAAAACCTTCTAATTTGGGGGACACTCATAGAAAAAGTGTTCCATAACATCCAAAATATGTGGGCACTCGTTACAATTTTTTGTTTGACTTACTTTCATTTTATGTATTAAAATATTGGTGGGATATAAAGTGTGACAAATTTTCCATTGCAACACACGCAGGCGCACTTCTTTAGTCACCTGTCGTGGCAACAACCACGTCTGTTCGACAAAAACAAAATCTAGTTTTCTTTTCCAAAAATCGATTGCATGAGATTGTTCAATGCTATCATTCCGTTTTTTTCTTTAAATATAACTTAATTCACTTGGGTTTGCTTATTAACTATATGTGCTTGGTTGTCTACAATCCAATCTTTCCATTGTTTTGGAATATAACGTTTGCCAACAGATTCTACCTTGAACCACCCCGTAGATTCAAGGCTATACCGAGCGTACGCTGCCGTACCGCCAAGCGATTGTTGGCTAGGATGTGTTGATGCTGTATGGTTTCCAACGCGCGGAGTCCATTTTTTTTGCGATTCAGACGTTGCGGCGGTGCGCTACCACACACTATTGACTGCTTCATATATTTTTGAATGTTTGCACAATACAGACCGTTTTAAATGTTGATATTTCACACATCAACGCAGGACACATCAGTTTGGCTTGTCAGGCTATTTACTGACAAATAGGCGTGTAAGATGGGATGAAACTGGGCGAACATGCTTGAGTGAGGACAGATCTACGGAAAATCGGTTCGTATGTTCGTTAACGTGTATATTTCTCGTTGAAAAACAACCATGTACTAAATACAAGCCTTATTCATTCCCACAATTATGAATTTAAGCTGTACGTGGTCACAAAGAGGCACATTTTGTTTTGAATGTGGGACACTTTCCGTGAAGTTGGCGACAACGCTTTGTTTACACCTGGCGTCAGCGCGCTATCAGTATAGCGGAATATACTGCGTTGAAACTACTCACAATCAAAAGGTTTAAACCTGCAAATGATATTAAGATGCTCTTTTTAATTTGCCTTACTTATTCTTTTAAATTTAACATGTGCATGTTTCATTTCTTGGAACTGTTCAAATATTTTACACTGAAAACCAAAGCCGATTACTTCCCTCAATTGGTTTTTTGTTTAGCCTACTGAATTACGTCAAAACTACAGGCTCAAACAGATAATGAAGTCATTTTAAGTGGCACAAACATGTACATGAATGCCTTCCCTTTCGAATGATTTACAGTTATAGAATTTTTGTCTAGCGGCTTAAGTTTTATGTCCGTTTTATGAACCCAACCCTTTAAACGAGAATAGTAACGCCAAAGAAGAAAAACATACACACAAACCAACGTTTTTCTCACCGGTGGTTTGGAATATTGCCTCACGACTTTAGATTTAGTGTTGTGGTGTTAAAATCTATCAGAACAAATGTGTTTGCTAACGTGACGCCTAAAAGTAACCAAAACGGTCCTTAGCCGACTGACTATCTCTCTGTCTGACGGATTGCATTTGAATAATGACATCCAATAAGGTCTACCAATTACGTAATTCCTTTCTAAGCTCTCTGTCTCTGACGGATCGCATTTGAATAATGACATCCAATAAAGTCTACCAATTACGTAAATCCTTTCTAAGCTCTCTGTCTCTGACGGATTGCATTTGAATAATGACATCCAATAAGGTCTACCAATTACGTAATTCCTTTCTAAGCTCTCTGTCTCTGACGGATTGCATTTGAATAATGACATCCAATAAAGTCTACCAATTACGTAATTCCTTTCTAAGCTCTCTGTCTCTGACGGATCGCATTTGAATAATGACATCCAATAAGGTCTACAAATTACGTAATTCCTTTCTAAGCTCTCTGTCTCTGACGGATTGCATTTGAATAATGACATCCAATAAGGTCTACCAATTACGTAATTCCTTTCTAAGCTCTCTGTCTCTGACGGATTGCATTTGAATAACGACATCCAATAAAGTCTACCAACAGCTGCGAACACTTTTAAGAAACTTGAAACTCATCAAAAGAAATGAGTTGCACCTTGGGTCATTTCGGTCCTGAATTTCCCGACCTGAGCCAGGCAAAGCAGGAAAACAATACAACGTAATTCCTTTCTAAGCTTTCTGTCTCTGACGGATTGCATTTGAATAACGACATCCAATAAATTCTACCAACTATCAGCTGCTGCACATTTGTCTCGAAAAAATACGTTAAAGTTCCCCTTGGTTTGTTACTGTCAAAAAAAAGTTATTTGGGATTACTGGTAGCTTTTTTGTAGTACCACGCACATGTAACGCTATTTTGATGAAGTTGATACTATTTACAGCTTTCCGGTCATATGTCCGGCTATCACTTAGGTGGCGGATGTCCAGATAATTATAACACGTGTTTCAGAATCTCTATTTTTGGGTGTGTCACTTTCAATAATAAGTGTTTTTAATTTTTTTTCTCTCAAAAAGTATTCTTAAAGTCTAACACATGTTTACACTCGCATTCCGTTTATGTAGCTTTTAAAAATAAACAAGTCCAGATACAACACATTTTTCTTTGCGGCAAATGTCCAGATATCCCCCCTCAGACACGTATGTGTGTGTGTGTGTGTGTGTGTGTGTGTGTGTGTGTGTGTGTGTGTGTGTGTGTGTGTGTGTGTGTATGTGTGTGTGTGTGTTAGCGTGAAATATTGACTACGTGTTAAACAATTAACAAAACTGCTACCCCTTGGTTGACCTTTTGCCTTTCTTCTTGTCTGATCCAGAAGCTTACTTGGGTAAGTAAGAACATGTAACAGCTGTAGCGAACAATGCAAGAAATATTAAAGTCAGATTATCGTCCGGATCTATATATATGTCTTTTGGTGTTGTTATTTTACTCATACAATTTCTGAAACAGGACGCTCTGTGACGAACTATTCTTCGTGAACATTTGCAGTATGTATTCACTTTGTTTCAACTTGACGTAAACAAATTTAAATTGGTTTGTTAGATGCTTTTGAACTTTGCAAAATACATGTGTATGTGTACTAACAATCTGTGTTTACATGTGTTTTTTTTTAAATGTGATGTAACCAGACTACTTTTTACATTTAGTCAAGTTTTGACTAAATGTTTTAACATAGAGGGGGAATCGAGACGAGGGTCGTGGTGTATGTGTGTCTGTGTGTGTGTGTGTGTCTGTGCGTGTGTGTGTGTAGAGCGATTGAGAGTAAACTACTGGACCAATCTTTATGAAATTTGACATGAGAGTTCCTGTGTATAATATCCCCAGAAATTTTTTTCATTTGTTTGACAAATGTCTTTGATGACGTCATATCCGGCTTTTTTTAAAAGTTGAGGCGGCACTGTCACACCCTCATTTTAAAGGCCGGACTTTGGTATTGCATGTCAGCTTGGTGGCTTAAAAATTAATTAATGACTTTGGTCATTAAAAATCGGAAAATTGTAATTAATCTTTTTTTTATAAAACGATGCAAATCTACGTTCATCTTATTCGTCATTATTTTCTGATTCCAAAAACATATAAATATGTTATATTCGGATTAAAAACAAGCTCTCAAAATTAAAAATATAACAATTATGATCAAAATCAAATTTCCGAAATCGATTTAAAAACAATTTCATTTTATTCCTTGTCGGTTCCTGATTCCAAAAACATATAGATATGATATGTTTGGATTAAAAACACGCTCAGAAAGTTAAAACGAAGAGAGGTACAGAAAAGCGTGCTATGCAGCACAGCGAAACCACTACCGCGCTAAACAGTCTCGTCAGTTTCACTGCGTTTGGCACGAGCGGCGGACTACGGTCATTGTGAAAAATGCAGTGCGTTCAGTTTTGTTTCTGTGAGTTCCACAGCTTGACTAAATGTAGTAATTTCGCCTTTCGCGACTTGTTTGTTTATAATTATTATGTTACTGACATTATTTACATTATTTTGAATTATATAATTATATAAACGCAAAACAAATTTTACATGCGCACCACGAAATGCATGCCTATAATATGTATGTAAATACGACTGTATATAATCTGCTGT
>NC_090246.1:8501357-8508857 GCF_037325665.1 Littorina saxatilis | reverse complement strand
ATTAAAAACACGCTCTGAAAATTTAAAATATAAAAATTGTGATCAAAATTAAGTTTCCGAAATCGATTTAAAAACAATTTCATCTTATTCCTTGTCGATTCCTGATTCCAAAAACATATAGATATGATAAGTTTGGATTAAAAACACGCTCAGAAATTTAAAACGAAGAGAGGTACAGAAAAGCGTACTATGCATCACAGCGAAACCACTACCGCGCTGAACAGGCTCGTCAGTTTCACTCCGTTATGCACAAGCGGCGGACTACGGTCCTTGTGAAAAAATTCAGTGCGTTCAGTTTCATTCTGTGAGTTCCACAGCTTGACTAAATGTAATAATTTTGCCTTACGCGACTTGTTTTTTTCTTCAATGAAATTTTAATTTTGTTTTCTTTTACATTGCAGGTTACATTTCCATTAAATTACTTTTTAATTCAACAAAAATCTAACCAAGGACGTTTGGGATAAACCTTTCGTAGCGCAAGTTCTTGTTGAAATGGAATATGCGATTTAGTTTTCTTAACTTTGCTAATGCACATTTTTGCTATCAATAAAACATGGTTAATTAACGCTGATTCCTGACATTCTTCGATTCCGAATAATACATCTGTAATAGACAATAAGAAAGCCCGACCTGTCAGACTGTTCAACATTTTTTCAATAGAAGTCCAAAACCTTCTAATTTGGGGGACACTCATAAAAAAAGTGTTCTATAACATCCAAAATATGTGGGCACTCGTTACAATTTTTTGTTTGACTTACTTTCATTTTATGCATTAAAATATTGGTGGGATATAAAGTGTGACAAATTTTCCATTGCAACACACGCAGGCGCACTTCTTTAGTCACCTGTCGTGGCAACAACCACGTCTGTTCGACAAAAACAAAATCTAGTTTTCTTTTCCAAAAATCGATTGCATGAGATTGTTCAATGCTATCATTCCGTTTTTTTCTTTAAATATAACTTAATGCACTTGGGTTTGCTTATTAACTATATGTGCTTGGTTGTCTACAATCCAATCTTTCCATTGTTTTGGAATATAACGTTTGCCAACAGATTCTACCTTGAACCACCCCGTAGATTCAAGGCTATACCGAGCGTACGCTGCCGTACCGCCAAGCGATCGTTGGCTAGGATGTGTTGATGCTGTATGGTTTCCAACGCGCGGAGTCCATTTTTTTTTGCGATTCAGATGTTGCGGCGGTGCGCTACCACACACTATTGACTGCTTCATATATTTTTGAATGTTTGCACAATACAGACCATTATTTTTAAATGTTGATATTTCACACATCAACGCAGGACACATCAATGAACATAATAGTTTGGCTTGTCAGGCTATTTACTGACAAATAGGCGTGTAAGATGGGATGAAACTGGGCGAACATGCTTGAGTGAGGACAGATCTACGGAAAATCGGTTCGTATGTTCGTTAACGTGTATATTTCTCGTTGAAAAACAACCATGTACTAAATACAAACCTTACTCATTCCCACAATTATGAATTTAAGCTGTACGTGGTCACAAAGAGGCACATTTTGTTTTGAATGTGGGACACTTTCCGTGAAGTTGGCGACAACGCTTTGTTTACACCTGGCGTCAGCGCGCTATCAGAAAAGCGGAATATACTGCGTTGAAATTACTCACAATCAAAAGGTTTAAACCTGCAAATGATATTAAGATGCTCTTTTTAATTTGCCTTACTTATTCGTTTAAATTTAACATGTGCATGTTTCATTTCTTGGAACTGTTCAAATATTTTACACTGAAAACCAAAGCCGATTACTTCCCTCAATTGGTTTTTTGTTTAGCCTACTGAATTACGTCAAAACTACAGGCTCAAACAGATAATGACGTCATTTTAAGTGGCACAAACATGTACATGAATGCCTTCCCTTTCGAATGATTTACAGTTATAGAAATGTTGTCAACCGGCTTATGTTTTATGTCCGTTTTATGAAACCAACCCTTTAAACGAGAATAGTAACGCCAAAGAAGAAAAACATACACACAAACCAACGTTTTTCTCACCGGTGGTTTGGAATATTGCCCCACGACTTTAGATTTAGTGTTGTGGTGTTACAATCTATCAGAACAAATGTGTTTGCTAACGTGACGCCTAAAAGTAACCAAAACGGTCCTTAACCGACTGATTATCTCTGTCTCTGACGGATTGCATTTGAATAATGACATCCAATAAAGTCTACCAATTACGTAATTCCTTTCTAAGCTCTCTGTCTCTGACGGATTGCATTTGAATAATGACATCCAATAAAGTCTACCAATTACGTAATTCCTTTCTAAGCTCTCTCTCTCTCTGACGGATTGCATTTGAATAATGACATCCAATAAAGTCTACCAATTACGTAAATCCTTTCTAAGCTCTCTGTCTCTGACGGATTGCATTTGAATAATGACATCCAATAAAGTCTACCAACAGCTGCGAAAACTTTTAAGAAACTTGAAACTCATCAAAAGAAATGAGTTGCACCTTGGGTCATTTCGGTCCTGAATTTCCCGACCTGAGCCAGGCAAAGCAGGAAAACAATACAACGTAATTCCTTTCTAAGCTTTCTGTTTCTGACGGTTTGCATTTGAATAACGACATCCAATAAATTCTACCAACTATCAGCTGCCGAACATTTGTCTCGAAAAAATACGTTAAAGTTTCCCTTGGTTTGTTACTGGGATTACTGGTAGCTTTTTTGTAGTACCACGCACATGTAAAGCTATTTTGATGAAGTTGATACTATTTACAGCTTTCCGGTCATATGTCCGGCTATCACTTAGGTGGCGGATGTCCAGATAATTCTAATAATAATAATAATAATAATGGAAACTTATAGAGCGCTTACCTAGAAGCTCTAAGCGCTTTACAATGACATTGCTATACACATGTACAAAACCAAAATACAGCATTAATACACAAAAAGAACAGGAGTACAAAAGCAAATTCATCGTTTAAATCCATGCAGTCGCAAACAAACACACGCGTGCGCACGCACATACGCGTGCGCATACACACACACATGCTATGACCACACACATTCACAGATACACACAGACACACAGACACACGTTCACACACACACACACACACACGCACACAAACACACACACACGCATACAGACAGGCGCACACACATACATACAACACATACACATGCACTCACACATGAATACTAATATACCTACACAATCTGCATACATGGCGTACACACAAAAAAGCCGCAGATATAATCACAAAACCAAGCTCGTGCTTATGCACATCCATTTATCTGACTAGATAAACCGATTTGTAGTTTGCACAAGGAAAAGAGAAAAAAGTAGCAGCACACGATTTCCAGATCACTGGCTGCTGCAGGGGTCACCAGACAGTTTGGGAGTTACTGGTTAGTCTAGAAAATGCTGTGTGAACAGGTGCGTTTTCAGATTTGATCTAAAAGAAGAATAGGATGGACTATGTCTGACAGAATAAGGAAGGGAGTTCCATGTTTTAACAGCAGCAAATGAAAATGCGCGTTGTCCATGTACTTTTCTTTTTTTTGTTGGAATTCGGAACATTCGAGTGTCAGCGGCAGAGCGCAGCGATCTGGAAGGGACGTACAGGTTTACGAGTTCAGACAGATATAAAGGTGCAGAACCAGTGATGATTTTAAAACAGAGACACGAGCTTTTGTACTTAATTCTTTGATTGACCGGAAGCCAGTGCAGATATTTCAAAAGGGGAGTACAAGGTTGCTTCTTGGAGGATTTACAAATTAATCTTGCAGCTGAATGTTGAACCCTTTGCAGTGGTTGGATGATAGTCTGGGGGCTACCGATTAGTACTGAATTACAAAAGTCTATTCTAGATAGCACACACGAAGAAATTAGTGTTTTGGTGGCCTCTTCAGTCAGACAAGAGCGGACTGAACTAATCCTTTTCAACTCAATGTATGCGGCCTGGCAGGTTTTGGTGACATGCTGTTTCATAGTCAGATCGCGGTCAATAATGACTCCAAGATCGCGGACTTTATCTGCAAAATCAATGCTAACAGCACCGAGTGTTACTGCTTTTGGAAGAGAGTGAGTTTTTTTGGATTTTGAGAAACACATCGCCTCGGTCTTATCGTCATTCAGTTTAAGTTTATTTTCTGACATCCATGTTTTAACAGTTGAAGTACAGATGTCTAGAGAGTGAAGGAGGTTAGGAATGTTTTCAGGTGATTCTGATTTGTATAGTTGTGTGTCGTCTGCGAACATTTCATGCTCGACGGAATGAGTCGAGATTACATTGGACAGAGGAGTTGTATAGAGAATAAAAAGGACAGGACCCAGCACAGAGCCTTGTGGGACGCCAAACTCAAGGGGAACTGTGGCTGACTGGTGGTCACCAACAAGAACAAACTGCTTTCTCTCAGTTAGATAAGACCGAAACCACTGAAGTGCGGTATTGCGAATGCCAAAAGCCTGCTCCAACCGACGGAGAAGAATTTCGTGATCGATGGTATCGAACGCAGCCGAAAGGTCCAAAAGTAGAAGAACCGAAACTTTATCTTCATCAAGGGAGACTAAGAGATCATTTACTACGCGTAGAATAGCGGTCTCTGTACTGTGTCCTGGACGGTAAGCAGACTGGTGAGGGCTCAGGAGATTGTTACAAGAGAGATGGGAAGCAAGTTGGTGGAGAACGATTTTTTCAAGAAGCTTAGAAAGGAAGGGAAGATTTGAGATAGGTCTATAGTTCTTCAGTTGGTTAGGATCTAGTGAGGCTTTCTTTAGAATGGGTTTTACAACTGCCTCTTTGAAACTAGAAGGGACAGTACCAGTGGTCAGTGATTCATTTACAATGTTTGTAATGGTGGGCAGAAGGGTTTGGAGATTGTCGTGGAAAAGTTTTGATGGAATCGGGTCTAGCTCACACGACTTTTTTGCAGACTTTTGAAGAGTCTCTAGAACAAACTTTTCGGACACTGGTGTAAAGTTAAACAATGGAGAACCAGTGTACGTCTCAGTGGTGACGTTGCTGAGTGAGGGCTGGGGGAAACTGTCTCGAATGGACACGATCTTTTGAAGAAAGAAGTCCGAGAATGCAGTTGGAAGTTCAGTAGTCGGGATCGTTAATGGAAGGATGACCTTTTGTACTTTGCCCAGAATCGTGTTCATGTTTCTGTAGAGTTCTTTACACGAGCTGCTAGCAGAGACGCGAGCAGAGTAGAAGGCAGTCTTCGCACCTTGGACGAGATCAGTCACTTTCTGCTTCGCTGTTTCGTAGATCTGCTTGTGGACTGTTAGTTTAGAAGCTAGCCAGCGACGCTCAGACTGACGACGATGTCGTTTTAGTTCAGTGAGCTCTGTGGAAATGGAGTTGAACCATGGAGTTGGCTTGCGTTGCTGCCGCACCTGTATCTGGCGTACAGGGGCATGCTTGTCCAGGGTCTGTCGGAGGTGAAGATTTAGGTCGGGAAGGGAGGTGTCAGGTGTAATGGAGTCAGCCAGGTCTCGAGCAAAGTCAAGAGGTCTGATCTTGTTGATGTTCCGGATGGACTTGAACTGTGGAAGTGGGGTGGGTTTGGGAACACTGAGGCTGCAGAGAAGGGATGTATGATCCGATGACAGGTCATGACACAGACGGGTAGAGTGCACAAGGTTATCACTTTCTCTATGGAGGATAAGGTCCAGTGTATGACCGTGCTTGTGAGTCGGCTTATCCACCGCCTGTAGCAGACTGAAGATTTCGATTAAGTCACGGAGCTTGTTTGCATTTGCATTATTCACATCTTCATAGTGAAAGTTGAAGTCCCCAGCGATCAGTAGACTACCGCTGAGGTTGCAACAGTACTCAAGAAAATCAGGTAGCTCTTCAAAGAAATCAGAGTCTTTAAGTTGGTTTTTCTTACTTGGTGGGGGACGGTATACACAGAAACAATTTATCCGTTTGTGGTTGATGTCGAAGGTTAGCTGTGCGACCTCGAAGGACGAGTGGGGGAAGGGGAAGGTAAGGTTGGTGGAGGAGTGCTGGTGGATGCTGTTCGTGACGATGAAGGCGAGGCCACCACCACGTGTGGGGTTCCCGCCATCGCGTTGGGGACGGGGGAAGGAATGTAGGCTGTAGCCGGTCGGAGCCAGGTCCGCGCACTTCGCTTCATCACCAGCAACACGCAGCCACGTTTCTGTTAAGAGCATGACGTCGACGTCGTTATCTGTTATGAAGTTGGTTATCTCTGTTCGTTTGGAAGCAGGGCCGACAGATTGAGCATTGTGTGAGCATACACAAAGTTTGTTTGGAGATTGTGTTTTCTGAAGAGGAATTTTGATCAGGTTTTCATAGTTGACAGACGACGTGGGGGGATTCTGGATTGAGGAACTAAGAGTTTGAGATGTGGTGGAGGTCAACGACGAGGGGGTGGGTGGATGAACGAGGGGTCGAGTGGTGATAACACTGATGCTATGGCGTTTCCTTCTGTCTCCGCGACAGGGTCGCTTAGATCGAGGCAGATTGTATCCAATGGAGAGACAGCGTAGTCGTGTTATTAAATCAGGGTCAAGGCAGGCGCCTGTGCTTTTCTTTGCCGTCAGCTGCTCGCGCGTATAGCGACGAAAGAGCGGTTGAGAGGGCCAGCGCGCGTGGCAGGGGTCAAAGGTCTCGGTGGGTGTCGGGGCAGCGTTCGGTATCAAGCGATTTGGTGAGTTGTGCACGTGCGGCACACACGATGAAAAACATGGCGTACGGTGAACGGTATACTGAAGGGACAGAAGAGAAAGTCTTACCAGAATGCAAACGGCAAACATGGCTAGTCGAAGCGATGGTGGGGAATTTAGAATCCAGAGAAAGGCTGATCGATCCATTGCAAAACAGTATACAAACTTTCAGTCACTACAAACACTCACAGAAGATGAAAACAAACAAGAAAGGTGGAGCGAAGATTAGTCTGCCTGCTAGGCGACTTGACCTTGACCCCTTCGTGACCCCTTATAACACGTGTTTCAGAATCTCTATTTTTGGGTGTGTAACTTTCAATAATAAGTGTTTTTAATTTTTTTTCTCTCAAAAAGTATTCTTAAAGTCTAACACATGTTTACACTCGCATTCCGTTTATGTAGCTTTTAAAAATAAACAAGTCCAGATATAAGACATTTTTCTTTGCGGCAAATGTCCAGATATCCCCCCTCAGACACGTATGTGTGTGTGTGTGTGTGTGTGTGTGTGTGTGTGTGTGTGTGTGTGTGTGTGTGTGTGTGTGTGTGTGTGTGTGTGTGTTAGCGTGAAATATTGACTTCGTGTTAAACAATTAACAAAACTGCTACCCCTTGGTTGACCTTTTGCCTTTCTTCTTGTCAGATCCAGAAGCTTACTTAGGTAAGTAAGAGCATTTAAAAGCTGGAGCGAACAATGCAATAAATATTAAAGTCAGATTATCATCCGGATCTATATATATTTCTCTGGTTGTTGTTTTTACTGATAACATTTCTGAAACAGGACGCTCTGTGACGAATCATTCTTCGTAAACATTTGCAGTA
>NC_090246.1:8495070-8501157 GCF_037325665.1 Littorina saxatilis | reverse complement strand
TTTTTTTTATAAATACCTTTGATGACGTCATATTCGGCTTTTTGTAAAAGTTGAGGCAGCACTGTCACACCCTCATTTTTCAATCAAATTGATTGAAATTTTGGCCCAGCAATCTTCGACAAAGGCCGGACTTCGGTATTGCATTTCACCTTGGTGGCTTAACAATTAATTAATGACTTTGGTCATTAAAAATCTGAAAATTGTAAAAAAAAACATTTTTTTTAAAACGATCCAACATTACGTTTATCTTATTCTTCATCATTTTCTGATTCCAAAAACATATAAATATGTTATATTCGGATTAAAAACAAGCTCTGAAAATTAAAAATATAAAAATTATGATCAAAATAAAATTTCCGAAATCGATTTAAAAACAATTTCATCTTATTCCTTGTGGGTTCCTGATTCCAAAAACATATAGATGTGATATGTTTCGATTAAAAACACGCTCAGAAAGTTAAAAAGAATAGAGATAAAGAAAAGCGTGCTGTCCTTCTCAGCGCAACTACTACCCCGCTCTTCTTGTCAATTTCACTGCCTGTGCATCGAGCGGTGGACTGACGATACTACGAGTATACGCTCTTGCTGTAAAAATGCAGTGAGTTCAGTTTCATTCTGTTAGTTCGACAGCTTGACTAAATGTTGTAATTTCGCCTTACGCGACTTGTTTTCTTCTTCTGCTCTTCTTTTAGCCTCCCTCTAGACTAGGAAATTGCAGACAGCAATCTCCTGTAAACTTTTCCAACTGTGCATGTCCTTTTTACATTTAGTCAAGTTTTGACTAAATGTTTTAACATAGAGGGGGAATCGAGACGAGGGTCGTGGTGTATGTGTGTGTGTGCGTGTGTGTGTGTGCGTGTGTCTGTCTGTCTGTGTGTGTGTAGAGCGATTCAGACTAAACTACTGGACCAATCTTGATGAAATTTGACATGAGAGTTCCTGGGAATGATATCCCCGTACAATTTTTTCATTTTTTCGATAAATACCGTTGATGACGTCATATCCGGCTTTTTGTAAAAGTTGAGGCGGCACTGTCACACCCTCATTTTTCAATCAAATTGATTGAAATTTTGGCAAAGCAATCTTCGACGAAGGCCGGGGTTTGGTATTGCATTTCAGCTTGGTGGCTTAAAAACTAATGAGTCAGTTTGGTCATTAAAAATCGGAAACTTGTAATTAAAATTATTTTTTTATTAAACGATCCAGAAACAATTTCGTCTGATTCTTCATCATTTTCTGATTCCAAAAACATATAAATATGTTATATTTGGATTAAAAACAAGCTCTGAAAATTAAAAATATAAACATTATGATCAAAATTAAATTTCCGAAATCGATTTAAAAATAATTTCGTCTTATTCCTTTTCGGTTCCTGATTCCAAAAGCATATAGATATGATATGTTTGGATTAAAAACACGCTCAGAAAGTTAAAACGAAGAGAGGTACAGAAAAGCGTGCTTTGCAGCACAGCGAAACCACTACAGCGCTGAACAGGCTCGTCAGTTTCACTCCGTTTTGCACAAGCGGTCATTGTGAAAAAATGCTGTGCGTTCAGTTTCATTCTGTGAGTTCGACTGAGTTTGACTAAATGTATTTTCGCCTTACGCGACTTGTTGTACGTTGCAGTACATAGACACACAATCGAACCATATCGTAATCTTTTTTTTATTGATTGGGGTTTTTTTGTTTCTCGCTTAGACTTTATTCAAGCTTGCCGCGCCTTCGGGGTGATCGGAGTTCTGCTGCTGGTGGGATGTGTGATGGTGGGGATACTGATGTCGTTCATGGAAAATGTGCACGCCAAGTTTTCTCTTATTGCCGCCATGTGCGGGTTTGCAGCAGGTAAAGGACTGTTTCAAATCTAATGTCTTTTGTAAATAATGATATAGACTTGTTCATACGTGCCCGTTTGCACGTGTATACACACTCATTCGGTCTTACGTACACATAAACACGCATGCACACGCACGCACGCACGCACCAATGCACGAACACATACATACACGCACGCACGCACACGCACACATGCACGCATTCACACACGCTCACACGAGTGGAGCATACAGCAAAGTGTATACTTAGACTTTACAAAATGGGTCCTAAGGATGGCATTCAGGGACCGGCACGGTGGCCTAGTGGTAAGGCGTCCGCCCCGTGATCGGGAGGTCGTGGGTTCGAACCCCGGCCGGGTCATACCTAAGACTTTAAAATTAGCAATCTAGTGGCTGCTCCGCCTGGCTTCTGGCATTATGGGGTTAGTGCTAGGACTGGTTGGTCCGGTGTCAGAATAATGTGACTGGGTGAGACATGAAGCCTGTGCTGCGACTTCTGTCTTGTGTGTGGCGCACGTTATATGTCAAAGCAGCACCGCCCTGATATGGCCCTTCGTGGTCGGCTGGGCGTTAAGCAAACAAACAAACAAACAAAATGGCATTCAGGTTAAACTAAAACAAACGAAACCAAAACACTTAAAGGCACAGTAAGCCTCCCGTAAACCATCACAGAGCTCCCCGAGCGTCTACATATAGTACAAGCATACTTCCATTTGAACGCTCACCGAACGGGAACATCCTGGCTGCTTTCTGTCGAGCGTGAGAATTTTCAAAGAATTTATTTTCGTGGACTTGGTCCTTAACAACAATGGCGCCTCGGTTTGGTGCTGGACGGCTGTTATGAATACCGGAATTCACGCCCGGACAGTAAGCCTCCCGTAAACCATCACAGATACTGTCAGGCTTTTACACACAGTACAAACACCCTTCCATTTGAACGCTCACCAAACGGGAACATCCTAGGTGCCCTACGTAAAGAGCGAGCAATTTTTAAAGAATTAATTTTGCAGATTGTCTCGAACACTTTTTGGACCCATCCTGAACTCAGGTCAAACATGAGTTACTTCCCTTCGGGTCTCATTCTATCGATGTAAACTGGTGATAGCCGTGAATCGATGATTATCAAAAATGCTTTTGGACCGTGGTGCGTTTTTGCGCTAGACCTAACTTTTAAAATCTAAATAATAAATTGACAGCTTGTTACACAAACATTCTTTAATCATAAAAGAATTATTTTTTCATCAAGACAAGATCAGTACAATTCGAAGTTGTGAAAGTTTGAAAAAAGAAAAGCCCGGAAGCAGGGTCACGCAAGGGTCGTAGCAGACGACGGTTTATCAGTGCATATCGCCGTTCCTCTCAACAGTCAAAAGCCATCGCTTGAGTTCTTGTGAACCACAGCCGTTTGTTTCGTGCATAAAAACGTGCTATTGTAAATAAGCTCACATCGAGTCGCATTCAAATGACTAACTGACGACTACATTGTGAAAAAGGGAAACTGGATCACACGGGTTCACGATGGCTCAGGGGTAAGATAAACCACGCAAAAATAAATTCTTTGAAAATTGTTCGCTCTTTACGGAGGGCACCTAGGATGTTCTCAATCGGTGAGTGTTTAAATGAAAGGGTGTTTGTACTGTGTGTAAAAGCCTGACCGTATCTGTGATAGTTTACGGGAGGCTTACTGTGCCTTTAAGGAGACACAGAATCTAAACGGCATGGTGCATCTGATCAAGTGTGTGTGTGTTACAAACATGAACAGTAAGAATGCTTTATGTCCTACAGGCTAAATAGTTCGCCTCTTAAGGACAAAATATGGGTTATATGATTCGAGTTTTACGCCCTCACGGCTTTTGACGAGATACACACGTGTATGCGTGTTTAGGTGGTATCAGTCATCTGCACTTCTGGCAGAATAACCAAGATCTTTTACGTGCCACTGTCATGACACGGGGGTGGGACATGGCTTCCGTCTCTGGGTCTGCACATAAAGTTGACCCGTGCCCATCCTGGCCCGAATTCGAACCTGCGACCTTCCGATCACAAATCCAGTGCTCTACCAACTGAACTACCGGGCACCAGCAAACATGAAGAACCGTCATCTGTCTTTTATAGTTGTGTGCAATGTGTCTCCCAAAACGAGTATTTTGTAACATGCCTGCCTAACTGATTGATTGATTTTTCCAGCTGGCAGCATCTTAATCGAGTTTGCTGTTTACGCCGGAGAGGGACTGGGAACTGCTTACGGCTACTCCTTTTACCTGACCATCGTCGCCTGTGTCTTAGCCATTGTCTCAGGGGTCTGCTTCCTCCTGGGGAAGGGGAGGGAATGAAGGCTCTGTGCCAAAGTTATCATTTTAACAACAGGAAGTCAGTACGCCAAACTTGTTCTATGAACAAGAAGGCTGTGCACTAAACTTAATATCTTTTTTTTACAAACATGAAGGCTGTGCCCAAACTTATATTTCTAAAGACACAAAGGCTCTGCGCAAAACTTAGATCTCCAGCAACAAAAAGGTGGTGCGCCAAATGTATCTTTCTGAGAACATGAAGGCTGTGCACCAAACTTATCTTTCTGAGAACATGAAGGTTGTGCAACAAACTAATTTTTCTTAGTGCATGAAGGCTGTGCACCAAACTTTTCTTTCTAAGAACAAGAAGGTTGTGCAGAACACTAATCTTTATAAAAACATGAAGGCGTGTCCTCAAAACTATATTTCTAAAGACACAAAGGCAGTGCGCGAAACTTATCTTTCTAAGAACATGAAGGCTGTGCACCGAATTTTTCTGTCTAAGAACATGAAGGCTGTGCACCAAACTTGTCTTTCTAAGAACAAAAAGGCTGTGCACCAAACTGTTCTTTCTAAGAACATGAAGGCGGTGCGCAAAACTTATCTTTCTAAGAACATGAAGGCTGTGCAACAAACTAATTTTTCTTAGTGCATGAAGGCTGTGCATCAAACTTTTCTTTCTAAGAACATGAAGGCTGTGCACCGAACTTTTCTTTCTAAGAACATGAAGGCTGTGCACCAAACTTATATTTCTAAGAACATGAAGGCTGTGCACCGAACTAATCTTTCTTAGTGCATGAAGGCTGTGCACCAAACATTTCTTTCTAAGAACATGAAGGCTGTGCACCGAACTTTTCTTTCTAAGAACATGAATGCTGTGCACCAAACTTATATTTCTAAGAACATGAAGGCTGTGCACCAAACTAATCTTTCTAAGAACATGAAGGCTGTGCACTAAACTTATCTTTCTAAGAACGTGAAGGCTGTGCACCAAACTTTTCTTTCTAAGAACATGAAGGCTGTGCAACAAACAAATTTGTCTTTGTGCATGAAGGCTGTGCACCAAACGAATCTTTCTAAGAACATGAAGGCTGTGCACCAAACTTATCTTTCTAAGAACATGAAAGCTGTGCACCAAACTAATCTTTCTAAAAATATGAAGGCTGTGCACCAAACTAATCTTTCTAAGCATATGAAGGCTGTGCACCAAACTTATCTTTCTAAGAACATGAAGGCTGTGCACCAAACTTATCTTTCTAAGAACATGAAGGCTGTGCACCAAACTTATCTCTCTAAGAACATGAAGGCTGTGCACCAAACTTATCTCTCTAAGAACATGAAGGCTGTGCACCAAACTTATCTTTCTAAGAACATGAAGGCTGTGCACCAAACTTATCTTTCTAACAACATGAAGGCTGTGCGCTAAACTGATCTCTCTTAGAACAAGAAGGCTGTGCACTAAACTTAGATCTCTAAGAATATGAAGGCTGTGCACCAAACTTATCTCTCTGAGAACAAGAAGGCTGTGCACTAAACTTAGATTTCTAAGAACACGAAGGCTGTGCACCAAACTTATCTCTCTAAGAACATGAAGGCTGTGCACCAAACTTATCTCTCTAAGAACATGAAGGCTGTGCACCAAACTAATCTTTCTAAGAACATGAAGGCTGTGCGCGAAACCGATCTTTGTAAGGACGTGAAGGCTCTGCACTAAATGTATCTTTTTAAGAACACCAAGGCTTTGCACCAAACTTATCTTTCCAAAAACGCGAAAGCTGTGCAAGAAACGTATCTTTCTAGTGTCACAAAGTCTGTGCGCCAAAGTTATCTTTTTAACAAGAGGCGAAGCCATCAAGGCTCACGTAATAAATCGACAAACAGTAACACAAACTCAATCACACACACACACACACACACACACACACACACACACACACACACACACACACACACACACACACAC
>NC_090246.1:8462570-8492570 GCF_037325665.1 Littorina saxatilis | reverse complement strand
CAAATCACAAATGGTCCGTATTAAGCGCCCAGGCTCCTAATATAGACCAGTGAAGCGGCCTTCACGAATCACTGTCAAAAGCCCCCTATACTTCAAAATAACATGATACAACTTAGTGTGCATATCAGACTAATTAAATGAGAGCATTATTTGAAGCACACCAGGAAACTAAAAAAGAATATCAAAAACACAGTGAAAATAAGTGAAATTATCAACTTCCACAAAAAGAAGACAATTTATTTATTTTTATTTATTTTATTTACGAGGATTTATATCGCGCACGTATCTCACCACACAAGGCGACTCAAGGCGCATGTTACCTATTAATGCCGTGTGAGATGGAATTTTTTACACAATATATCACGCATTCACGTCGATCCAGTAGATCGACTGCCTTTAGGCGCTGCATCCACCTTTCACGGCCTATTATTCCAGGTCACACGGGTATTTTGGTGGACATTTTTATCTACGCCTATACAATTTTGCCAGGAAAGACCCTTTTGTCAATCGTGGGATCTTTAACGTGCACACCCCAATGTAGTGTACACGAAGGGACCTCGGTTTTTCGTCTCATCCAAAAGACTAGCACTTGAACCCACCACCTAGGTTAGGAAAGGGGGGAGAAAATAGCGGCCTGACCCAGGGTCGAACACGCAACCTCTCGATTCCGAGCGCAAGTGCGTTACCACTCGGCCACCCAGTCCCTTTGATATATGTTTTGAAAGCTCGAGGGCTAGTTATAGGGGATGTAGCTCAGTCGGTTGCGCGCTGGATTTGTATCCAGTTGGCCGCTGTCAGCGTGAGTTCGTCCCCACGTTCGGCGAGAGATTTATTTCTCAGAGTCAACTTTGTGTGCAGACTCTCCTCGGTGTCCGAACACCCCCGTGTGTACACGCAAGCACAAGACCAAGTACGCACGAAAAAGATCCTGTAATCCATGTCAGAGTTCGGTGGGTTATAGAAACACGAAAATACCCAGCATGCTTCCTCCGAAAACGGCGTATGGCTGCCTTAATGGCGGGGTAAAAAACGGTCATACACGTACAATTCCACTCGTGCAAAAAACACGAGTGTACGTGGGAGTTTCAGCCCACGAACGCAGAAGAAGAAGAAGAAGAAGTTTTAGGTTATTTTCAGCAAGCTTTTAATGAATTAAGGAAAATAGCCTTTAGCTTTTATTTTCTTTGATTTGTTGAAGGTGGTCCATATTAGGGGACTCACACATACTTTGAGATTTTGCTATTATTTTTTGTTTCCAGTAGAAACTCGGGGTCAAAACTGCTAAAATGTAACACACACATATAGCTGTCATATATAGCAATTTTTGTGTGATAAAACCTTTGGCTGTGGACAGAAACGAGTTCGTTTTAGGCGTCAAATTTAGAGTGAACGCTGCCAAAAGTGAAAACAAGTCGCGTAAGGCGAAAATACAACATTTAGTCAAGCTCAGTCGAACTCACAGAATGAAACTGAACGCATTGCCTTTTTTTCTGCAAGACCGTACCCTCGTAGCCGTCTGTCCACCGCTCGTGGCAAAGGCAGTGAAATTAACAATCCAGAAAAGCGCGGTAGCGGTTGCGCTGAGAAGGATAGCACGCTTTTCTATATCTCTATTCTTTTTAACTTTCTGAACGTGTTTTTAATCCAAACATATCATATCTATATGTTTTTGGAATCAGGAACGGACACGGAATAAGATGAAATTGTTTTTAAATCGATTTCGGAAATTTAATTGTAATCATAATTGTTATATTTTTCATTTTCAGAGCTTGTTTTTAATCCGAATATAACATATTTATATGGTTTTGGAATCAGAAAATGATGAAGAATAAGATAAACGTAATGTTGGATCGTTTTTTAAACAGATATTTTTAATTACAATTTTCAGATTTTTAATGACCAAAGTCATTAATTATTTTGTAAGCCTCCAAGCTGAAATGCAATCCCAAAGTCCGGCCTTTGTCGAAGATTGCTTGGCCAAAATGTCAATCAATTTTATTGAAAAATGAGAGTGTGACAGTGCCGCCTCAACTTTTACAAAATGCCGGATATGACGGCATCAAAGACATTTATCCAAAAAATGAAAAAAAACCTTCTGGGGATATCATACCCAGGAACTCTCATGAAAAATGTCATAAAGATCGGTCCAGTAGTTTACTCTGAATCGCTCTACACACACACACACACACACACACACACACACACACACACACACACACACACACACATACACACACACACACACACACACACACACACACACACACACACACACACACCACGGCCCTCGTCTCGATTCCCCCTCTTTGTTAAAACATTTAGTCATAACTTGACTAAATGTAACAAGTCGCGTAAGGCGAAAATACAACATTTAGTCAAGTAGCTGTCGAACTCACAGAATGAAACTGAACGCAATGCAATGTTTCAGCAAGACCGTAGCATCGTCAGTCCACCGCTCATGGCGAAGGCAGTGAAATTGACAAGAAGAGCGGGGTAGTAGTTGCGCTGAGAAGGATAGCACGCTTTTCTGTACCTCTCTTCGTTTTAACTTTCTGAGCGTGTTTTGAATCCAAACATATCATATCTATATGTTTTTGGAATCAGGAACCGACAAGGAATAAGATGAAAGTGTTTTTAAATTGATTTGGAAAAAACAATTTTGATAATAATTTTTATATATTTAATTTTCAGAGCTTGTTTTTAATCCAAATATAACATATGTATATGTTTTTAAAATCAGCAAATGATGGAAAATAAGATGAACGTAAATTTGGATAGTTTTATAAAAAAAATGTTTTTTTTTACAATTTTCAGATCTTTAATAACCAAAGTCATCAATTAATTTTTAAGCCACCAAGCTGAAATGCAATACCGAAGTCCGGGCTTCGTCGAACATTACTTGACCAAAGTTTCAACCAATTTGATTAAAAAATGAGGGCGTGACAGTGCCGCCTCAACTTTCACGAAAAGCCGGATATGACGTCATCAAAGACATTTATCAAAAAAATGAAAAAAAGTATGGGGATAACATACCCAGGAACTCTCATGTCAAATTTCATAAAGATCGGTCCAGTAGTTTGGTCTGAAACGCTCTACACGCACGCACACACGCACACACATAAACCACGACCCTCGTTTCGATTCCCCCCTCGATGTTAAAACATTTAGTCATAACTTGACTAAATGTAACAAGTCGCGTAAGGCGAAAATACAATATTTAGTCAAGTAGCTGTCGAACTCAACAGAATGAAACTGAACGCAATGCCATTTTTCAGCAAGACCGTATACTCGTAGCATCGTCAGTCCACAGCTCATGGCAAAGGCAGTGAAATTGACAAGAAGAGCGGGGTAGTAGTTGCGCTAAGAAGGATAGCACGCTTTTCTGTACCTCTCTTTGTTTTAACTTTCTGAGCGTGTTTTTAATCCAAACATATCATATCTATATGTTTTTGGAATTAGGAACCGACAAGAAATAAGATGAAAGTGTTTTTAAATTGATTTCGACAATTTAATTTTGATAATAATTTTTATATATTTAATTTTCAGAGCTTGTTTTTAATCCAAATATAACATATTTATATGTTTTTGGAATCAGCAAGTGATGGAGAATAAGATAAACGTAAATTTGGATTGTTTTATAAATTTTTTTTTTTTTTACAATTTTCAGATTTTTAATGACCAAAGTCATTAATTAATTTTTAAGCCACCAAGCTGAAATGCAATACCGAAGTCCGGGCTTCGTCGAAGATTACTTGACCAAAATTTCAACCAATTTGGTTGAAAAATGAGGGCGTGACAGTGCCGCCTCAACTTTCACGAAAAGCCGGATATGACGTCATCAAAGACATTTATCAAAAAAATGAAAAAAATGTTCCGGGATTTCATACCCAGAAACTCTCATGTCAAATTTCATAAAGATCGGTCCAGTAGTTTAGTCTGAATCGCTCTACACACACACACAGACAGACAGACAGACACACGCACATACACCACGACCCTCGTTTCGATTCCCCCTCGATGTTAAAATATTTAGTCAAAACTTGACTAAATATAAAAAGAGAAAAAGCCTAACGGTTTTGAGGTTTGTGTTTCTGCAACTGTTTTGACATGTGCAAGTTATCCAGAGAGGGTGAATACAGCGAATGAAATTGTTTTTAGCGCTCTAGCGCCGTTAGTTTGTCAGATCAAGAGGTGGTCCATATTAAGAGCCGGTCCATATTAGGAACCCTTCCCCTACATACGACGAATTTGTGTCTTACCATGTATCTAACGCACAGAAGATGCCAAGACACGAAAATATGGCATTTTTCTACGGGACATTTCGTTTCCAGAGCGATATGTCCGAGATCTTAATGACCTACACCCCATTCCTATTTTGTGTGCATCGGTCACCTTGAAAAATGGATGGTGTGTGTGGATACATGTTTTATAATTATTTTGTCACTGCGGCTTCCAAGTCTGCTAGTTAAGACATTATCATTAGTTCAAAGTTAGTTATTTCCTAAGACGTTAATGTCACAGCTTTACTCCTTTCGGAAGGATTTTTTTTAATTGACAATCTGCAGTTATTGAAAATGGGAAAAAAAACCAATAATATGTGATAACAACATTCCGCAATCGCGTAATTCAAACAAATGGTTACATGCGCTGTGGCCTAGTGGATAAGACATCGGCCTCCTAATCGGAAGGTCGTGAGTTCAAGTTAGTGCCTTATCCCCCTTAGTGTGTACACGCACGCACAAGACCAAGTGCGCACGGAAAAGATTCTGTAATAAATGTCAGAGTTCAGTGGGTAATAGAAACACGAAAATACCCAGCATGCTTCCCCCGCAAGCGGCGTATGGCTGCCTACATGGCGGGGTAAAAACGGTCATACACGTAAAAGACGTGGGAGTTTCAGCCCATGAACGAACAAACAAACAAATGGGATCAAGGTTAGAGACTTTAGACCGGTGTAGGATCCGGTCCGGTCCCCCCTCTGAAGTAGTCCCCCGGGGGACCAATTCGTGGCAAAAGCTGCTCTATAATGGTCCCCCCTTAGACATCCAGCCTCGTTTTTCTTGTTACAATGTTAGTAATGTTACCAGCAATTTCAGAGAAAAGAAAGGAAAGAATCAGAGACTGGTTTCATTTCTTCTTATCAGTATTTATTTATTATTCATTTTATTTCATGTGATTTTTCTTTTGAACGGCATTATAAATCAGATCTATTTTATTTTCTGCAAAATATAGTCAAACAAAGAGATTGCTGTCTGTGCACTACATAATACCGGACGAAGATATAGATTGAAAATGGCTTGAATGCCTAAGAAAAACGAGGCTGGATGTCTAAGGGGGGACCATTATAGAGCAGTTTTTGCCACGAATTGGTCCCCCGGGGGACTACTTCAGAGGGGGGACCGGACCGGATCCTACACCGGGATATACTGTACCCTCACTGACATTTATCTCAGACTAAAGTTTCTAAACTCGACTCTTGCATACATTCCCGGCTAAGATCACAGGACAGCAGATTTTATTTTCCAGTTCTTTTCAAACTATGTGAAAATGATCATAGACTTTTTGGAAGAGGAACTTTGAAGAGGAAGCTTGATACTATTTAAATAAAGGTCGAAACTTTACCCTAAAGTTGGTGTATTTGTAAAGCTGTACCTGAGTGTAAGTGTAAAGTTGGGTTCGAAGTTGACTTCGCGAAGACTTCGCGAAGTCTTTTTAATCGAAAACTCAGACGAAAAACCCTTCGCAAAATAGCTGTGTGTCTGCTTCCTTCAGATGCTCACAACTTGCATTTGTTTAACTCAGTGGCCCGAGTGTCTTGATTACCTATTTACCTCCTGTGACTGCTTCAAATGACAGTAATAGACTACACGGCGTAGAACTCTATCGTTCAAGCTGGTTATACCGAGAAGGGTACCATGTGAACTTTGCAGAACCTGGAACCTAACTACTAAAAGAATAGAATTCATCAATGTTCACGCACTAATAGCTGCACATACGCTAGTACTGATTTTATTAATGAATTAATTTAGCAAAGAGGCAGTTATCTCCCTGCCGAAGCCACGATTATTTCCCATGGAAAATCGTCCACAGTGAAAAGCTTTTTAACCAATGAGAATTTAGCTGTGTTTGTTTCCGCGGGACATATCATCATGGCAGCGAACTGCACTCAGAATGTAGACACTGACGAAAAACTGACCCCATTTTCAAGTGTTTCGTGGGCAAAAGCTTTGACATGTGCATCTGAGTGGATTAACCTTGAGCGTGACGAACAGGCTGTCTGCCAAAAAATTGTCGGAACGAGTCGCAAATGGACAAACAGCTGAAACGAGTACCTATCATCGTGTCGTCTGCTACCAGCGTCTGACATGTATTCACAGTATTGTTCGACTCCAGCGAGCGAAGAAACACTATGTACAGCGAATTGACACTTCCAGTGATGCTGTTGTTGTCACTCCTTCAGATCAACAGTGTGTGTCAAGCTCTCCTGCCTTGGTCAAGCGTAAGAAAGCGAAATTCAGCAGTGTGTTGATCCCAGACATCTGTCTCACTGCGTATGTTACACTACTAGTTTTTCTATGATCGTGGTGGTCCAGTGAACGATACCTTCCGCCTGTGGTTACACATACAAGGAAAGGGCCTGAACCTTCTGAGCAACCCGTATATACTTGTGCTGACATATGTCGAGATGTGTTGGTGAGTAAAAACCTGCTTGAATTTCATTTGAAATAGTTGTGTGTATATTTCTGAGCAAATTATGTTTGATATTGATAATCTTCTAATTAACACTTCATAGCATCACAACAGTTTAGGATTAATATAGCAGAGGTACAATAAGGTGCAGATGCAACATGTTATTGTTTATACAGGGGCCTATGTGATTGATATATCATTTTTCTTGTATTGGTTACAGCTAATGAGTTGTTATGATAGTAAACTGCTTTTCAATGGGTTAAATTCAGAGTATGAAATGCAACTAGACAAGTTGTTTTACTGCAAGAAAGATCACCTACTTTGGTAATTTTGAATTCTGACTGTAGGTACTATTGTCATTAATATTATGACAGAAATTCATGTTAGGATACACAATAACACTGCAGTACATGCATGCAGACATTGACAAACTAGTGCTTGGGCACACACATGTTCTGTTCTGTTTACATGTCATTGTTTTTGTATAGATCTGAGTTTTAACTGCACAGATGTTTATTGTACACACATTGAAACACATTGTACACACACCCAATAATGATGTTATACATTTCAACCATTTATGTATCTGATTATTTCTCCTGCAGTTCCTCCCCTTGGCACTTGACCTACTAGCCTTCTTTACAAAGCTTCCTCAGCTGCATCTACAGACCTTACACAATTGGACTGGATTCAATGCAAGATGGCAGATTCCGCCAATGTTGAAAGTAGGTTTGATGAATTGTGTTCCATACAAAATAGGATTATATACTGACAGTAACTGTGTAACGAATACATTGGAATTGGTTTCCACTAACATTTTCTAACACCCTGTCACTTTTTGTTGAAAGTTGAAAGGAAGTGAGGACATTGATTTTATTTCTTGTAAGTGTATACAGTGGAACCCCCAAAGTTAAGACTTCCTCCATTTAAGACCTTGCCTTTTCAGATTTTCTGTTCATAACTTCTCTAAATTTACCCCCGATTTAAGATTCTCCTTTTTAAGACCTGGTTTTCTCAGATTTTTGGAGGTCATAAATGTGGGTTCCACTGTACATGTATAAACCTAACATGTTTTTTGTAACTAACCACTTTAGTGGAAATGTAATTTCTTTTTTTTTAAACACTGGGACCATAAACTGTTTCTTTTATCTTTGTTCTTAGCACAGGCACACAAAATATACTTTCATTATTATTATTTTTCAAGCAGCCAAAATGTGGGGTTTTTTTTAAAGCAAAAATGTATTTACACTTTCTCACACAAACTTTTCGTTGTTTATTCTGCTTCAAGCATCTGATTGTTTTCTCGGCTTGCACGTTTTCCTATGTAATATGTTGTACAGACTTGGTACCTGTTCAACAAAATAACTGAAAAGAAACATGTATGTACACCTAAACAAATTTTTAATTTTTTTTTTTACCCTTCCACTTTATTGGACATGTCTGTTTGTGGGTTTTTTAAACACTGGATCCTTAAAGCTAAAGGTGTTTCTTTTATCTTTGTTCCTAGCACAGGCACACAAATAAAATGTTATACTTTTTTTTAAACACGAGCAACCAAAATGTGTTATTATTTTAAACAAACATTCATTTACACATACTCACAAAAACAAACTTGTCGTTCTTTTTATCTACTTCAAGCACAATAATAGTATGCTCTTTTACCCTGCTTGTACGTTTTCCTTTGTCTGTTGTACAGGTTCCATACCTGCCTATGATAGTCAGGAGTCCAACAGACACATCGACGGTTCTTGCCATACATTCAGGTTTCAAGGGAACTGGAACTGCAACACATTTTCCTCGTTTTTGACCAGGCCATTTTTGCAAAAGCACAGGTCATCAGGTGGCAAGACCCAGTCTTCAAGGAGACTGATTCATTCCTGACTTTGAACATGCAGTTATGTGAGCTGAGCGTGCATAGAACAGAAACTTTGTAGGTGTGTGCATCTTCCCCATATTCCGATGAGTGCTGAGAAACTTTGCGGTACATATCACGCTTTGACCTTGTGTCAACTGTTCCACCGCGCCTTTGCTTAAACTTGCAGATAATGCAATTATCTTCATTCGCCAGTATTTGATGGTAGGTTTTATTAATATTCCCTTGAAAGTCAATCATATAGTTTAAAGAGTTTTAAGTGTGTTTTGTACAGTTTGCAGCATGATATCAGGGATGTTCCTACAAATTCATACATGAAAACAGGACAAATGTCCTCTAGCTCTTCAATATCAATAGGACATTTGAACGCTTTTAGAAACGTCAATGGACATCATAATTTTGTGCAAAACACATTCCATAGAATGGCTTCAAAATCATACGCTCAAGGAAAAGCTTAATATTTTCACACACTCACACACACGCACACACACACAGTCATATACAAAGAATATTTGTGCTTAGATTGTTTTATAATCTAGTTTGAAACATGTTCAGCTTTATTTGATCTTTGGCAGGCTCTAGTTTTTTTTTGTGTGTGGCATATTTCAGTGAGCTTCCTCAAAATGTAATACGTAAGAGCGCTGAAGTTTTGTATAGAAAGGAAAAGTTAACGAATATTGCCCTGTTTGAAGGAATGGAGTTCTTTTCGCCAAAAGATTTCTAGTGATTAACTAAGTTGTGAAGGGCAGTTGACCGGTTTACCGGGTCAGGGGTTGCATTATGTTGGTGGTATATATACATATATATATATATATATATCCCATGACCTCCCTTCTTTGTCTCTGTTACTTCAGTATGGGTATATATGTTGTATTTTTATAGCTCAATAAATACATCATGGACTCAAAAAAATATATGATAGTGCAGATTCCGATTTGGGCGAAGAACTACTTTGCTCCCGACCTTTGACCTCGCGCCGAACAATGTGACACATTTGTATGAAGTTCCAAAATCGTATTGCACGGCTCAGAAAACCATATCAGTTGCACGCAAAAATGAATCTCAGAACTGATCTGATGTATGAGATGCAATAAGCAAACGTTTCTTTCATTATGAAATAGATGCAGGTCGAAAAAAACGAACATTCAACTTACAAGATAACCAGATGCTAGCGAACCAAAACAAAACACGAGTACTCTCCCTTGCTTCGTTAGCAGACGACTCAGTTTTGAGAATCTGTCAGACCGTCCTTACCTGGCACGGTTGGGCTTCGCCGTATCAATTATCGGCTGTTTCACGTGTTTTGCGAGCAAGTCTACTCTTTTGCCTGGCTCTGCAGTAAGTCCACATTGGCGATGAAGGTATCCGAGAACTTAACATGTGTGTATTTTTCCGTAATCCAGTCATATTCCTTCAAAATGCAATCAATCGGCGGTGACAGACGTGTCGGTCGCGTTTTCCTTACACCCATACCAGTTTAAGTTCATCCATGCAAACACACTCGCAAAACAGTTTATCACGTAGATACATTTCAAATAGGGAGCAAATGGTTAAATCTAAACCTACATATTTGTTCCCTAAAATTTGCTTCTCTGTCAATAAGCCTAATTACACACGTTCGAGAAAAACAACGTGGAATCGATTCTGAATCGAGTAAGCCAAATGGGTCCCAAACCCGTTTCGCCCGTTCTGCCGACCTGAAACGCAAAACAAAAGAATTGTGCGCTTCAACTAAATTAATTTCTATACGACTTCATTACTTTCTTGCAACTTATGAACTTTTACTTAAAGCTTTTAAATGGTCTGAAAGTAGTGTTACCGCGTACTTATCGATGCACTCATTCGTTTTAATTTTTCAGCGACGGTCACTTAGTTTAAGGTTGCAAAAGGGCTAAGTCTCGTTGGCAACAATGTTTTACACTGCACAGATCGCAACAGTGCCGCTAGTAGTCTACACTTTGTGTTTGATGGTAGAATGGGATATACAGATTACAACACTCGTGGTTTTTTATATGGCTTGTATTTCAGTCAAGACCCAGCGGGAATATCAATCGAGAGCCACTCGCCAGAGGCTCGTGTCTCCCGATGATATTCATCCGCTGGGTCTTGACTGAAATACAAGCCATATAAAAAACCACTCGTGTTGTAACCTATACATATATATATATATATATATATATATCATCCAATTTCAGTAAAACTTCGGTCACAAATTAAATAATACATTCAATGTTAAGGAACAAGAAACATAGTGTGCAGAAATAGTTTTTTGATGTATGGCACACAGTGTGGTTGTTTTTTTGCAACATGTCAACACTGTATTTATAATACTTCAAAAAACATCACAGGAAAACGCAAACTTTTTGTACGCGTCAAAATGAGAATGTCAAAATTGACACATCAACTGTGTAGAAATACGATATTGGCACTAATTACGACAACAAATTCAAAATGTTTGACAATATTGAGGCATTTCTGTATTAAAATAACACATTATGGAATGGAAAATAGAGTTTTTGTCAAAATCCCAGGTAGTACTGCCACCTTAAAGTTGATTAAAAAAATTTTAATTTTTTTTACATATTTTTTATTTTTCTTTAATTGTAATTATTATTAATTTTTTTTTTTGGAAAGAAACTTCTTGAGGTGTGACTCTAAACACATGCCCCCCCCCCCCCCAAAAAAAAATAAGGTTTTTGTAAAAAAAATATATTTTAAAATGAATAAAAATTGATTTCGGCAACTGTCTCTTTGTGCCTGACACTGGGCGATTATCCCCCCCTTATGTTGCAATTTTCCAGAGAATGTGCAATACTAAATGTGAGAACATTTTTGCTTCTGACTACACATACCATGTCATGAGACAATTTGATGTCAAATCATTGTACCGTTTTCGAGACAACGGAACTCATTTTCTAGGCTTCTTATGGAGCCAGACCCTGTGGTCTATAACAAACGAGCATCCTCAAGTTTGCACTTGTTTTTGTTTAAAGTCAACGGAAATCCAAGCCAGCTAGCTGTAAAGTAGAATGTGTAACCAATAGTATTTACTGTGGTGAAATTACCCACAGGTGTAGAGCAAGGATAGGCTTATATTTATTTGTGTTCCTGTTTGCAGTGATGTTCCTAGGACTGGAGGGCAACAGGACAAAATGTCCTGAATCAAAAAACTAATAGGACATCATGTCCTGACTACAAAAAAACAATAGGACATTCAGATCAAGCGAACCAATCATGGCACCTAACCTTTTTAGATGACTGAGAATATATGAATAAAGGCAAATAAAAACTGAACAGTTCTAAATTTATTTTAATATTTTAAATGCAACAGTGTTCAGTAGGGTTACTTTCACACACACACAGACACATGCTTCAGAATGTCATAAGTGATCTTTCACACACACTGACACACACACACACACACACACACACACACACACACACACACACACACACACACACACACGGATTTGCGAAAGTTGCTGCAACCAACGGTGAACGAGTTTGAGGCAACGCCATCCTCCTGACAGATGGTGCAGAACATCAGTTCTTTTTCTTTGCTGTAGCTGAGCCAAGGGAACATAGAATACCAGCTCTGCATAAACTTTCTGGTCGCCCCTACTTTCGTTTCTTGCGTCTCTTCCTGCGTCTCTTCCTGAGGTTGTAGATCTATTGGCTCACCTTCTGAGGCTTCAGTCTCCGACGGGGCCGAAGGCCCTGCAACTTGACTGTCCGTGTCGTCCTTTTTTTTGTAACAAAGCCACTCAAAAGTGTCTGCCCTTTTCCCACGCAAACCTTTTTCTTCGGCGGCATCTTTGCAGAAATGTGGCGGCGGAAGTAAAGTGTCGCTGTCAAAAGTAGCGAGAGTTGTGGCTCTTGTAATATTGTTCGGTCGAGAGTTGCGTCCCTTGTATTATTATTCGACCAAGAGTGAAAATTGAAGTTCAAGTAGGACTCGATTCTAACTCGTTTTAACGGGGTTTGATACTTCAGTTTGTACAGATTCTTCTTGCAGTGACCCGCGCTCTAGACGTAATACTATCGCGGGACAATGACCGCTGACTTCGCGATCGGATCGGACATTTGACGGGACAGAGGTGTTTGCAATCGGTCATTTTACAACCTAAATCGGTCTATGACCGATGACCGACGCCTCGGAACATCACTGCTGTTTGTATGTTTGTTTGTTTCATTGGTTGGTTGCGGATTTTGCTGGTTGGTAATGGTTGGTTGGTCGGTTGGTTGTTCGGTAACGGGTTTCTATTTTGGTAGATAGAGACAGACAGACAGAGCATCAGGCAGGGACCGAGACAAAAAGAGAGACATACCGGCATGGTAACGGCCAATTGTACCTTGGAGTCACACAGCAGTGATCTTTACTCCATTATGAGGTCACCGTACTCTTTGAGTTATCTCCCTTGCTTCTCGCCATGTGTCTAACTGTGTTGTGACCCAGTCAGGTTTATCAGCGAACTCAGAACACCGTCATAGTTCTCAATGCCGTTACGTACTTAAGGGTAATGATAGGTAGCATGCTGCTTTTGGTTGTTATTCTAAACTTGCAACATTGCCAGTAATGGATTTGTGTTTTTAGATGTCAAACCTTTCTTCTGTGATTTTCCCCCTCTTCTTTTTATCAGCACAAGAGAGCTGTAGAATACACTGATGATTGCTGCACAAGGCACGACACTATTCTCTACCACCACATACACACATACACATACACATACACACACACGCACACGCACGCACACACACACACACACACACACACGAACGCACGCACGCATGCTTACACACACACACACACACACACACTCACACACACACACTCACACACACACACACACACACACACTCACACACACTCACACACACACACACACACACACACACACACTCACACACACACACACACTCACACACACACACACACACACACACACTTGGAAAAATTAAACTCCGTTTATACAGTCCTTTCTTCAATTGCATGCACCACGTTTTGATTCGTCTTTATTTCAGCAATCGAGTCAAAATGACTGATCAGAAATACTTTTATTCTAACATCATGATAACACTCCGCGCAGGTCAAAACAAATTGTTCTTTTAATAGGGTATGGTAATGAAAAATAAGATTAATTTACCAGATTATTTTTCTTAATGGGTACGATATGTGTGGCAACTTCGTTCGCGTGGAAAAATATGTGCTACAGCTACTGGTTCTCCATTAAAGAAGGAATAATTAAGCAAGAAAATAACAACACGATTGCAATAGATTATCACGGTTGGTTTTCGTGACAACATATGATATGTGGGCAAAGAGAAGAGACACCCAATAAAACAAACCATCAAAAATGCGTCAACCATCCATAGTCTAGAGAACGACAGATAAGAAGCAGCCGTGAAAAGTCACAGTTTACAACATGTTTACACAGTCCTTACTTTGATCGGAGCACCTGACAGAACCAAAGAGCCGAGTGCAATGTTGCTATTCTGAGAGCCATTCACAGGTTGCCACTCACAACCGCTGAGTGTGTTATACACTGGGCGAAAAGTCACGTTTTGGCACTATAACGTGGCATATAACATGAAACATGAAGTTAATCAACTGAATTTTGTGGCATTATACCTGTGCGATTCACATCAAGTTAGAAAAACTGCCGTAACGCAATAAAATCCCTGGGATTTTAGCGAGGTGCAAAACACAGTAAAACATCGAGTTTTGGTGTCTGCGTTTTGGACGTTTTCGCTACATTAACGCACGGCGATTCACGTCGTGTTAAACGCGTTTCAGCAGTGCGCAAAACACCACGAAACCTATGGAGTTACGATAAGTTTTTCTGCTTTCTAAAACTTGATGTTAGAGTGTTGTTTTGATGGATTATTCTGCGTTTTCATGAGCCTAGTGCCGAACCTGCAGAATCAGACGATTATCGGCTCCCTCTCTCTCTCTCGCTCTCTAGTTTCTCTCTCAGCACGGTCACACACACACACACACACACATACACATACACACACTGCACATACATCATACACACACACACACCGTCACACACATTCACACTGTCACTGCACACGGCACACACACATGCACACACACATGCACACACACACATACACACACTGATCATCAGTTTATAAATGTGAAAAAAAGTGCAGTGCACAAACATTTTTGGGGGTATCTCTTATTTTCTCTATAATTATGAGCCTTGTCACAGTACAGTGTACACGAGAGACTGCATTGCCCGTGCGTTGAGCAGAGAAAGTAGGTCATTCTGAGCTGACTATTTAGCGCGGTCAGATTTTAGTTTTCTTCTATATTCCTTTGCAATTTTGCTGGGGTAGACTACTGGCCGAGTTAATCGTTTTCCCATGTGTGTGGGACCTGTAAGGAATTCGAAGCGGCAACGGACCACAGATAGGTCTTTGTTCTACTCTCCCCCCCCCCCCCCCCCCCTCCCCGAAACATCCGTCCGAGATGGTGGCTACTTGTTGACTGGACTTGCAACTTTCTCAACTTGTACAGTACGAACTGCAGTGACTCGAATTTGAGTTTTGGGATTTCTCTTGCTCTACCTTTTCTGATAATGTTTTACTTAGCTCGTGTTTAGATGCAATACATACTGTCTCTTTACATTTAGTCAAGTTTTGACTAAATGTTTTAACATAGAGGGGGAATCGAGACGAGTGTCGTGGTGTGTGTGTGTGTGTGTGTGTGTGTGTGTGTGTGTGTGTGTGTGTGCGTGTGCATGTGTGTGTGTAGAGCGATTCAGACCAAACTACTGAACCGATCTTTATGAAATTTTACATGAGAGTTCCTGGGTATGATATCCCCGGACATTTTTTTTTTCGATAAATACCTTTGATGACGTCATATCCGGCTTTTTGTAAAAGTTGAGGCGGCACTGTCACACCCTCATTTTTCAATCAAATTAATTGAAAGTTTAGTCAAGCAATCTTCGACAAAGGCCGGACTTCGGTATTGCATTTCAGCTTGGTGGCTTGAAAATTAATTAATGACTTTGGCCATTAAAAATCTGAAAATTGTAAAAAAAATAATTGTTTTATAAAACGATCCAAATTTACGTTCATCTTATTCTTCATCATTGTCTGATTCCAAAAAACATATAAGTATGTTATATTTGGATTAAAAACAAGCTCTGAAAATTAAAAATATAAAAATGATGATCAAAATTACATTTTTGAAATCAATTTAAAAACACTTTCATCTTATTCCTTGTCGGTTCCTGATTCCAAAAACATAGAGATATGATATGTTTGGATTAAAAACACGCTCAGAAAGTTAAAACGAAGAGAGGTACAGAAAAGCGTGCTATCCTTCTCAGCGCAACTACTACCCCGCTCTTCTTGTGAATTCCACTGCCTTTGCCACGAGCGGTGGACTGACGACGATGCTACGTATACGAATATACGGTCTTGCTGAAAAATTGCATTGCGTTCAGTTTCATTCTGTGAGTTCGACAGCTTGACTAAATGTTGTATTTTCGCCATACGCGACTTGTTTTGTTTTAGGATCGATTTTGATAATGATTGAGAAAGGATAATAGCCGGTGTTAGTTTTACAGTCGGTTTTATGAAGTTTGAGTAAAGAAGTGCGTGGTTTTTACCCTCCCTTTCGTTTTCCTTCCCCTTCTTTAGTTTGCTATTATTGTGCTATCTTTTCCTGCTTCTACACACACACACAGACACACACACACACACACACACACACACACACACACACACACACACACACACACACACACACACACACACAAATCGAATCTAAAACTAAAGAGCCGAAATGGCTGCACTCTAACTCATCTTTGATCTCCCAAAAAAACAAATCAATCAATCATTCACACATGGATCAGAGGCAATGATATGGCTGACAGAGAAGCAAAAGAGGCTGTTACAGATCAAGCAGCATTTCATGACATAAAATTTACAAAGACGGGAGCAAAACACAAAATGGCCAAAGTTGCCTGGCGTCACTGGGAAACAGAATTGAAAATAGAAGGCAATGCTCATGGTTGGCTTATTCTGCCCCGACAAACAAAACAAAACAGGCCTACACTCCCCACCTCCCTCCTTAAATTACTTCGCAGCAATCGCACGGATGGATGCGCTCACAAGTGCTTTCCCCGTCTCTGTGAATGTGGAAAGTTTATATCTTTTTTACACCTCTTTGACCGCTGCCAATCACTCCAACAAGACTTCCGCAACCTACACACCACAGGAGCTCCTGTGCTACACACCCTTGTCAACGAACACAAACTGAAACCCCATGAGTTTTTATTTTTATTTTAGATAAACGGCATTGCACGCTTCAATGGAAGCTAGCATACACCCTGTGTCTCTCAATATATAAGGCTGAAATAGGATATCTGTTTTAAA
This sequence comes from Littorina saxatilis, assembly GCF_037325665.1. Classification (NCBI taxonomy): domain Eukaryota; kingdom Metazoa; phylum Mollusca; class Gastropoda; order Littorinimorpha; family Littorinidae; genus Littorina; species Littorina saxatilis. The sequence continues at coordinate 8,475,610 of NC_090246.1, read as the reverse complement.
AACCCTGATCTCTGTTCCTCCTTCCCACCCCTCAATACTCTCTCACGCCGAGCCTTTTCTTCTTCATTGTATTATTTTTCCAGTTATGTATTTACTTACCTATTCAGCCACAAATATAACAATATTCCACATAACAAAAAATAAAAAAAATAAGCCTACAAAACCGCTCCAGTCCAACCATATTCCGCGTACACAATCTTCACTTCCATCCCCATTTTGAAACATCGCAACAGACTTCCAGATATGATTATAACACGACCATATGTGTTCTCTGGTTGCATGTTTGTTCAGTGTCTTGTCCCCACATAAAGCCGCATATTAACTCTACCTGTCCTAAAGCCAGTTGCAGTTCTAAGAGGACGTTAAAACTAATTATCATCAGTCACACACACACACACACACACACACACACACACACACACACACACACAGACACACACACACACACACACGCACACACACACACACACACACACAGACACACACACACACACACACACACACATATATATATGAAAAATCCCATGTATGTTTTATGATTGTGGTCTGAATACAATTTGGAATCTTACTAACACTCATAGACCTATATTAATATAGGTCCCTGCTACACTCTTGTTGATTTTACATTTAAGTTGTTGTCAGAAGTATTTTGTTCGTCGGTTCGTGTCTGGTGCGTGTGGTTTGAATGCCGCCCTGACACATGTCTTTTAAAAACACATTCACGGTAACATCTTCGACGCAGACACAGACAGTTAGGAAGGGCTCCTAATATGGACCACTTTTTGTTTCATGCTGATAACTAGCTTGTTTTCTTGCGAAGAAGTTTCATTTTGTGTTTGGTAGTCCTTCTCTCTTAGGTTAACCGTTAGGCATAATTAGAGTGAAATAGCTTTGATAGACATTCAGCAAAAATTAAATACATACAAAATCACAAATGGTACATATTAGGAGCCTGGGCGCCTAATATGTACCAGTGAAGCGGCCTTCACGAATCACTGTTAAAAAAAGCCCCCTAGTATACTTCAAAATAGCATGATACAACTTAGTGTCAGACTAATTCAAATATGATTTAGATTGATCTGTTTCGGGTTGATGAGAGCATTATTTGAAGAACACCAGGAAACTAAACAAGCTTATCAAAAACAGAGTGCAAATAAGTAAAATTATCAACTTCCACGAATATGTGCACGATATAAATTGCATAAAAAAAAAAATCCCTGCGCTTAGAACTGTACCCACGGAATACGCGCGATACAAGCCTCATAGGAAATGGGTGGCCGAGTGGTAACGCACTTGCGCTCGGAAGCGAGAGGTTGCGTGTTCGACCCTGGGTCAGGCCGCAATTTTCTCCCCCCTTTCCTAACCTAGGTGGTGGGTTCAAGTGCTAGTCTTTCGGATGAGACGAAAAACCGAGGTCCCTTCGTGTACACTACATTGGGGTGTGCACGTTAAAGATCCCACGATTGACAAAAGGGTCTTTCCTGGCAAAATTGTATAGGCATAGATAAAATGTCCACCAAATACCCGTTTGACTTGGAATAAAGGCTGTGAAAGGTGAATGCTCGCCTAATAGGCTACTGAGCTTTACTGGCCGATGTGAATGCGTTATATATTGTGTGTACAACATGTCTGTTTGTCTGTCTGTCTGTAAAAACTTCCATTTCAAACGGCAGAAATTAATATGTAAGCGCCTAGGGCTATATCTAGATTAGGCGCATAAAAATGATCACAATAATAATAATTAAGTAGATGTGCAACGCCAAGGCACTGCATACCCCAGCGAAAGACAAACTTCTCTCTTACTCTCTCTCTTTCTCTCTCTCAAACACACACACACACACACGAACACACACACACACACACGCACACGCACACCCCCCCAAGTTACACACGTACACACATACACACTCACTCACACGCACTCACTCACTCTCTCACACACACTTCATACACACAAAACACACCCCCATACGCACATATAGACAGACGGACATAAACACCTTTGCAAACAAACACACATACACACACACATACACTTACGCACACGCACATACACACACCCACCCACTCTCTCTCTTTCTCTCTCTTTCTCTCTTATACAAACAGACACACACCCACACACACTGTACATACGCACGCACACACACACACACACACACACACACACACACACACACACACACACACACACACACACACACACAGACTCACACAAATCTCATACACACAAAACACACACTCATACGCACATAGACCGGCACGGTTGGCCTAGTGGTAAGGCGTCCGCCCCGTGATCGGGAGGTCGTGGGTTCGAACCCAGGCCGGGTCATACCTAAGACTTTAAAATTGGCAATCTAGTGGCTGCTCCGCATGGCGTCTGGCATTATGGGGTTAGTGCTGGGACTGGTTGGTCCGGTGTCAGAATAGTGTGACTGGGTGAGACATGAAGCCTGTGCTGCGACTTCTGTCTTGTGTGTGGCGCACGTTATATGTCAAAGCAGCACCGCCCTGATATGGCCCTTCGTGGTCGGCTGGGCGTTAAGCAAACAAACAAACAAATACGTACATAGACAGTCGAACACACACACCTTTACAAACAAACACCATATACACACTCATACACACACAAACATACACACAAACTCAGACACACACAAACATACACACAAACACATTCACACACACACACTCTCTCTCTCTCTCTCAAACACACACACACACACACGCACACACACACACACTCACACACACACAAACCCCAAGTCACACACACACACATACACACACTCATTCACACGCACTCATTCACACGCACTCATTCACTCTCTCACAAAAACTTCATACACACAAAACACACACCCATACGCACATATGGACAGACGGACATACACACCTTTACAAACAAACACACATACACGCACACACATACACTTATGCCCACACACACACCAGTACAGACTCATGCACGCGTGCGCGCGCACACACACACACACACACACACATACGAGTACAGACTCATGCACGCGTGCGCACACACACACACATACACACACACACAAATACACACTCACACACACACACACACACACATACACACACACAGTAACACTAACACATGTGCTCAAAATGAACACAAACACACACTGCGCGAGAGAGAAAGACTACAGGGAGGCATGACGTCATGATGCAATAATTGACGTCAAAGACTTTTGACCGTGACGTAATCTTCTCACGCGAGCTTTATCCATAGTCTTGAACAACCACACACAAATAGACTTGGAAAGTACAGAATTTCTACCCGTCCAAAGCGGCCTTGGGTGGCGTTTGCTGAAAAAATGGGGGCGACTATTGCACCCACCGTCTTTTTGTTAGTATGGTCCCAATTTTTGGTGAACTTTCATCTCCAACTGTAGCACGTAGCCGGGCACAAAGAATCCTTCTTTATCATGTATTATCGGTGTGAACATTTTTCAAGTCGATTACAGTATGTGGGATACCTCCAGCTTCGCTGGGATAATAATATTGATTGATTGATTGAAAAGAAGACTTTTTGTTATATTTTTCTTTAAACTGATCTCGAGGGCTAGTAATAGGTTATTTTCAGCAAGCTTCTTAATGAATTAATGAAAAAAGCCTTTATATAGCTTCTTTTTCTTCGATTTGTTGAAGGTGGTCCATATTAGGGGACTCGCACATAGCCTACTTTGACATTTTGCTATTGATTTTTTGTTTGAAGTAGAAACTTGGGGTCAACACTGCTAAAATGTAACAAATGCGGTCTTAGCTGTCATATATAGCAATTTTTGTGTGATAAAAGCTTTGGCTGTGGACAGAAACTAGTCCGTCAGTTTAGGCAGCACATTAGAGTGAACGCTGCCTTTCGCTAGCAGCCGCGCGTAGATGCGCGGCTGTGAGGTCACTGTTCTAAATACAGCCCTCACGCTAGTCATATGATCAAATCACATGACTTTTATCACGGTTAGTCACGTGAGTTTACTACAAATGGCTGCCTCCATCATCCATGTGTTATTGAACAGCGATTTTAAAGTGTGTATTTTGAGGTTTTTCTCCGGGATTTTTTCATGTGATCCAAGATGGCGTCGAGGTTTGTGCGTAGGTATGATGTGGAAGACGTTCATCGCTTTATATTTGATGTTCCTGGCTGGTAATGGAGATGTCAGCGATGAGGAAAACAGTTCCGACGAAGAAGGCAATGTTTATGTTGAACAACCTGACACTGACAGTGACAACGGTGAGTCTGATTTCTGACTACTCTGAGGAGAATATACCTTCGACAAGTACATCAGTACCGAGGGGGCGTGGTCGTGGTCGTGGTCGTGGTCAAAGCAGAGGTCGTGGTGAATATGCTAGACATGATAGGGTCGCAGAAAGTGACTGTTGATTTAGTTTAGGACCTATGGATACTTATAAGATTATATATATGCATCTGACTGGTCTAGATTAATTAATAAGATTTTTCTAATGAAGTACCCCAGATTTGGGGAAATTTCCTTCTAAGTGCTGCTAGTCAAAGGGTTAATGGGGGAAAAAACCACTCTTTGTTCTTGTGATAATGTGTTTTTGAATAGATTCTAGTAAACTTCTGGTTTAGATTTCTTTTGTTGTTTTACTCGGTCACTGAGTCAGTCTTGTTCATTCTTGACATATTTGCAGTAGTGTGTTTTACTAAATCTTGTTTCCATTTCAATAAATCTAAATGTATAGGTCTGTTTAGTTAATTTAACTTATAATTTCGACTCGGCGTTTTGAACATTTTCTTTGCATGTTTTTTTGCAGGGCCTACAGGCAAGCGAGCACTCATTCCAGGAAGTCTGCCAACCAACCATGTGCTACAGAAGTCAGTAGAAACACCAAAGACTCCAGCCAGGAAAACCCCAGTGAGTAAAAATTGCTGTTATTTGCCCAGTATAGTATGCTATTAGTGATAATGATAGTGATAATATGCTACTTGTAACTCTTTTGTGAGTACCGGTACATGTATACTGGGTGTTTTCTCAGTTTTTGTCCGCTGTCAGTGTGAGATTTATATTGTGGTATATAGCTATTCTGATGGACACGTGGGGGGATTCGGGGGCTGTGATTGGATGGTCTCACACATCCCCTTTCCGATCATCAAAGCATAACGCTACGAAAGTTGGCCATTTTTGCCGATATCCAAACGATATCGGCAATAACAAAGACGCATGGTTCCGGTTTCTTCCACGTGTATAAAGTACACGCATACCTCGCCAGGCTTGTGTCTGTGGCTAGTCGACAGACGATGCAATTTGCTTTGTGTGTGTTTTTGTTGTTGCTTACTGTACATGACATACATTACGTGTAAAATCCAGTTCTTTAACTGGCAGCAAACCTTGCAAATTTCCAGAAGCTGCAATCTGAAGCGACCTATCTCTGATTTTTGCAGACGATCTCTCCAATCACCAATGTTTAACACAAAATCAGCAAACTCTCCTGTCACATAGAACGTACATTGTGTAGTGCAATGTTGAAATGAAGTTACCGGTCTGAAACATTTCGTCGTTTCTTCTGAGACAATCCTTGTTCTCTTATCATCTACAGATTTACCGCAGTCTTCACCACGCGAATTCCCAACAGAAGTCAGACTTTCGAACATACAATCTACGTAGGCAAGCATGATACGTCATAACGTCATATGATTCCTAAGATATTGACGTAATGCTAAGCATCCGGTTATCTTGAGTTTTCTCCGTAATACATGTCCGTGGGTTTTTCAATGTTCGGTTATTTCCGTGGCTTCATGCAGAAAGGGAACCGTCGTCTGCAATCAACGACATGGACCATTCTGGTCCTTGTTGCTGACAAAAACATGATTTTAACACAGAATTTAATGTCAGAATAGCTATATAAACGCTATTGTGTTTTCATCGTAGCAATAGGGTCCGATATTTAGACTCGAACAAGTATAATGCGACTCGTCTTCGACTCGTCGGCATTATACTTGTCTCGTCTAAATATCGGGCCCTATTGCTACGCTGAAAACACAATAGCTGTTAATAACCTGTTTTTCTAGTTTCATGGTTTAGCCACGACTCACTTTGAATGAGGGTCATCTGCCAGGCATTTAGCTGATTATCTGATAAGTGATATTTATTAATTTGCTATTTATAAATTACAGTTACAGTAAACTAACACTGTCGCACAAAGTATGTGACTTTAAAAAAAGATTTGTTTGAAATCATATGAGCTCTGTCCACTAGATGATGGAGAAGGGAATTTTTCCAGTTGAGTCTGCAACATGGATTTTTTCTCTCTCAGGATAACAAATACACTTATACAGTATGGTAGGAAAAATTTAGGATTGGTGTGGCGATAACAATAAAGCAGGGATGAAAATTCTCCGTTTTTTCCGACTTTTCCGATTATTTTCAATGGGCCATCCGATTTATTTGTGCGATTCCGTTTTTTGGCTCACGAAGTGTAGCCTATGCGATCGTAACTTTGTCTGTCTGTGCGTTTGTGCGTGTGTTTGTACGTGTGTATGTCTATGGTAGAAACTTTAACATTTCGTCATTTGAAGACGTCACATTATGGCGTAAGACTAAGAGGGTTAGACATCACGCGAAGGAATTACTGAAAGTCTCGGTCATTGTTTTTTGAGCGGGCCGAGACTAGTTGGCAGTCGTGTCGTAGATTGTTGACACTCTCTCTCTCTCTCTCTCTCTCCTCTCTCTCTCTCTTTCTCTCTCTCTCTCTCTCTCTCTCTCTTTCAACTTCAGGCCCTTCAAGTTCAAGCGTTATTATTCTGGTTTGTTTCGTTTTGGTTTCATTTTTCATTGCTTATTTTTCTTTTTGATTTATCTCCCTTTCCCCCTTCTTTTGCGCTTGGAGGACATCATCTTCTCTGATAAGTCGTTTTGATATTTATATTGTTGTTTTCATTTTTTTTTTTAACCTGTCGAAGACCATTAGGTCGAAGCGTTGTTCATTGTCATTTGTTTGAAAATATTTCGTTGCGAGTCCAGAATATTAGGTATTACTCTTAGTCGTGTCCCTTTAAGTAGGCTACAAGCAGACAGACAGATCTAGATCTAGTGTCTCGCTTTCTTGCACAGTGTCACCTATGCTTACTGTGTGTGTGTGTATGTGTGACGGAGTGATTGAGTTTGTGTTACTGTTTGTCTATTTCTTACGTGAGCCTTGAAGGCTTCGCCTCTTGTTTTACATAAAAAAAAAAAAATTTTTATTAAAGATATGTCATAGTGACTTGACTAATTGATTTGAATTCTGCTGCAGGTCAGTCGCCCCCCCCACCTCCTGCTCCTGACCTGGTTGCCTACTACAACTTCGAGGAAATACGACAGGACACCCTTCAGCTTGCTGCACCATGGTGTCTCTTGGAGAACAGCAAGGAACAGATACAGGTGGGAATAACCGAAGCCAGCCAAGTGAATCTGTTGTCCTCTACGTTATGATTACGTACTCCAGCAGACATCAACTTGTGGTCGACGTGCGTGGGTTTTGCTCAAAATACGTAAGTATTGGTCAGTGTTTGGCTTCTCGAATTATGTTTCAACTTAATCTCTGTCTCGAACCACAGGCGGAAAGTATCACTACTGGACCACTACTTACATAGAAAGACTATACTGAACGAATCGTCGGTACGCTTACCACACTGTCATACTGTCATACTCATAGTTATACTGACGTCCAAAAGAAACGCGAAAAACAGTGTCTAGTGTCACTTATTGCCTAATAAAAAAATCGTACAAAAATTCAAATTTCATTATTAATGTCCAATTCTTGGTAGAGTAGAACACTGACTTATGGTCCATAACACAGTAAGGTTGCGGAGACGATGCGTTATTAGCACATAACAGAACAGTCAATAGCGTGTGTGGCCCCCATTAGCATCGATGACGGCCTGGCATCGGCGGTGCATTGAGCGGACCAACGTGTTGCTGGCTTGCCTGGGAATGTTGGTCCAGGCCTGCCGGACGCCCCGATCAAGATCAGCGACAGTTGTGGGCCTTGGGACCACCCTGTTGAGCTGTGTCTGGAGCAAGTCCCAACATTGCTCAATAGGGTTCATGTCAGGAGATAACGCTGGCCAAGGCATCACCTGGATGCCTGAGCGGTGCAGGAGATCCTGAGTGGCCCTGGCGGTGTGGGGGCGCGCGTTGTCGTGCTGGAAAACCCAGTTTGCATGGGCTTGAAAAAAGGGCAGCACATGAGGGTGCAGCACCTGGTCCATATCGCGCTGCGCTGTTACGCCGTTGCCGGGTCCAGGACCCAGGCCTTGGAAGATGACGGGACCTAGCACCTGGTTCTGGCCGATGGTGCCCCACAACATGAGGCTGGGCCCACCCCAGGCGTTGTTCTCCACGACACAGTTGTCAGCATAGCGGTAACCACTTCTTCTTCATACCCGAACACGCCCGTCGGCATGGTCAATGCAGAAACGGCTTTCATCGCTGAAAAGCACGTTCTGCCAGCGAACATTGTTCCAATTGAGGAAGCCTTGCGCCCAATGCAGGCGTGCCTGTCTATGGCGCACGGTGAGGACGGGTCCCCTGGCTGGACGGCAGTTCCTCAGCCCCCTGAAGCGCAGTCGCCGGCTGGCCGTTTGCCTAGAAATGGGTGCCTGGTGTGTCCCTATAACAGTTCTGGCTGTTTCTGCAGCTGTTCTGAAGGGATGTGCAACATGGCTGCGGAAAATGTGCCGATCTTGCCTTGGCGTCGTCACTCGGGGTCTGCCGCTTCGCTCGGCATCAGCAGTAGAGCCAGTTATCCCAAACCGCTGCAGGAGACGATAAATGGTGGATATGTGACATTGGAAAGTCGCAGCCACGGCTTCCGGCGTGTCCCCAGCCTCCAGACGTCCAATGGCTCTCTCGCGTTCAGCAGAAGTGAGTCTTGGCATGGTGATAGCGTCGAATGAGGGACTGATGAAACCTGTAACTTTGTGCCATTTTTATCCTCTAGTGACAGTGAACACCACTCACTGATCAGCTTTTGTGCTTTTCTTGCACGTGCAGCTGAACTGCACAAGAAAAATGTCTCAGCTAACTCGGGCTTTACGTGGATTGCAAGTGCGCTGATGCGGTAAAATTCACAATACACCTTCCTCAGACATCGGTCTTGATATACTGGCTGCCAAAAATAACGCAACTTTTGTTAATCCAGAAAAAAAATTATTTGTAAAATAAATAATATTTTTCGCGTTTCTTTTGGACGTCAGTATATATCACTGATACATTTGTACAGGTAAACATGGCTGTTTGCTGAAAAATCGTTGTGAAAAATTGTAATGTCTCTGAAGTTTGATTCAGTCCGTCATTCATTTTGATGGGACGTCAACCCTTGGTGAGGCTAATAATAATATTGTTTTGATCTGTATTGTGGAATTCTAGAACAAGCTCTGGTTTGAATGACCAGCTAAAATTAATGCTAATAGTAAATAAGTACATTATTTTTGCATTAGCGGGGTATACAAAATATTTTATTACAAAAATACCACACGGTTTTGCTTGATCAAATCATTTATCAGCTAACAATATGCTTTTATTTCAGTTGGACCTGACTTGAGCATGGTTCCGTTGTCTCCGCAACAACAGCTTGATTGAGATACAGGCATGTCCAGTTTTCAGCAAGTGCAGGCTGAGTGTGAAGATCTGATGGCTGATCTAGACACAACATAAGCTGCTTGACACTATTCCAAGGTAAGCGAGAAGCTTTGAAAATAGTTACTTTAATTCAGTAATGCGTCATTATGTATGCAATACTCCTGCTGGTGAGTTCACTACAAACAGGTACTACATTAGAACTAGAAGAATAGGTTCCACAAGAAAATTTCTGACTGTTGATGCCACTAAAACTCTTGTTACATCCTGCATTATGTGTAGATTAGATTACTGCAACTCCCTTCTCATAGGCTGCCCTGACTCCACTCTCCAACCCTTGCAAAAAGTACAACACTCTACAGCACTCCTCTCATGAAAGAACTTCACTGGCTTCCTGTGTCTGAACGTATTACTATTAGGTATAAAGCTGCCTGCTTCTGCTACAAGATCATCTCTGAATCGGCACCTGCCTATCTTTCGGAACTGGTCTCCCTCTACACTCCCTCTCGCACCCTTCGTTCTTCTGCTGATGCTCGACTTCTCCGTCAAGGTTGCTTTAAACGCAAGGCTCATGGCTTCCGCACGTTTTCATATCATGGCCCTCAGTTTTTTTTAAATTTTAATTTTTTTTCTTTTTTTCCCAAATGCCAAAAAAAAAAGTCTAGGGTCGCGCAAAAAATAGGGTCGGTCGGGATACCGTAAACAGAATATATATATATTTTTTTTGCCTTAGGTGCATGATGTGTTGTTTGAATCTGACAGTGATTGTATGAATTTTTTATACATGTATTGTTGTCACGCGCTTTGAACTTCTGATAAGGCGCTTTATAAATGCCCGTTATTATTATTATAATTATTATTATTATTATTATTATTATTATTATAAATAGATACACACTTGTAAACTTATGTTAGTTTTCACACGTGAGCATGAAGGAATGTGCCTTTATGAGGAATGTATAGTGGCTTGCAATATTGAATTTGAGGGATGTTTGCAGTTATATAATATATTAGCGCAGCTCAGTTTTCTTCAGGGTTCCGTGAGAACAGTGAAATTCTCCTTTGAGGACTGAAAAATATCTTGGATAATTGGTCTTAATTGAGGGGGGGGGGGGGGGGGGGGGGGGAGAGATTTAAAACATAAGTACATTCAGTGATTCACATGTGTTTTTCATTTTCACTGTGTAAAGGTGGGGAGGTCCTTCTCTACTTGTTTCTTTGTTTTCCCATTGACATATATTTTTGTTCTTGTCTATATTTTTTACATAGGTTCCCGATTAGCTGCTGTCCTCATCCCCAGCCGACTGTTTCCGCTGAAGCCATGAAGGATACTTCTTCATGTAGGCGTGGACATCTTTTTCGTCACCATGCAAGGCTTCCAGTACCATATAATTTTGTGAATACTCTGGGGACCTGTCATCAACTTTGGAAGGACGCTTTATTTTAACACTTTGTACCCCATCTATGTTGACCAAGATTTTTTAAGCCGAGACCAGCTGTGCTGCAGCAGGTCACTCAGAATTGTAGAAAACTGTATCAACAGGCTAGAATGCTGGCGTTAGATCAACGTTACAGGAAGCGACTGAAGCTAACAGTCTAAGCAGGATGCGGATATGTGCCGAATAATAACAGATGCAATGTACATAGTGACTGTGTGTATGGATATATATCCATACCTGGTCAGATAGAGCCATATGAGTGGGTACGGATATATCCATTCCTGGGAGACAAGGAGTTAAGACCACATCTGAACTGAGGATTTAGTCTCTCCATAATCAAACGCTGAAGAAGATTTCAGAATGAACTTTGTTAGATAAATTATGATCGCCATATTTTAGGTCCCCCCCTCCCCCCTTTTCAAACTTCCCCGCTTTTAAGACCTTACATTTTTGGATTTTCTGTTCACAACCTGTTGTACATTTACCTACATATTAAGCAGGTTTCCTCCTTTTTAAGACAAGCTTTTTTTTATTTTATTCTTGGAGGCCTGAAAAGGGGGGTTGGAAGGACACTGTATTTGTTTGTTCGAAATTCAGAATTCAAATAATTCTTCATCAACGAGTTATTACTGCCTCACCATAGCAGTTAGGCCAGTCTTACTAACTCTTACTTTTATTAATGTGCCGTGATGCAAAGACGTTGAGCAGTTTTCAGATGTTTATGAATCTAGGGCTTTCAAAATTTACTGACATGTTCGACTCCATGACATCCAAAAATGAAGTTCAGTTACCCCTTTTCAACTTTGAAGGTCACATTGTGGGCGAATTTTTAGCAAAAAGTTGGAACATGGTATGACTCTTCTTACTCACAAGGGAAGTGATTACTGATTTTCATTTTGTGTGGCCTTCTTTCACCCATAAATAAAAAAAAAATCATTCATAAATGTTCATACCCAAGGGAAGTAATTCACATATGTATCTATGGCCAATGTTTTCACAGGGCATCTCCCCCCCCCCCCCCCCCCCCCCCCCCCCCCCCCCTCCCAACACACACTCACATGGGATAAAACTTACATGGCTCTTATGGGTATGACGCTCTTACTCACAAGGGAAGTAATTTACTGATGGTGTGTTTTCATTTCGTGTGGCATTATAATTTATTTTAGCTTATCCAATTATAGTGTGGATGAACACTGTCTCCACTCAAAATAGTCCTTTGCTATTGTACATTGTGAATCAGCATTTTTGTTTTTTGTCCTGTTTGAATAAAGTGCAATCATTTTACAACCAAAGTGTTAATGTTAAAGATGTTTACATTATGTGTGAAGGATGATGCATTTGAAAACTAATATTGTTAAATGTAAATTGACCTGTGACAAGTCAGCAAAGTGCAATATCCAAGCATGAAACCCGCACACAATTCCCAACAACATGCTTTCTTTTCCACAAAATTCCATCCAGGTGAAAACAATTATGTGAACGTCATAAATATGGTGTTTTTTTACATTAATAATCAAGCCTAACACCAACTAACATGGTGTTAATAGGCATTTGAGCAAGCTTTAACACCAACATAACATGGAGTTAATAGGCATTTGAGCAATCTTTAACACCAACATAACATGGGGTTTTGCATGTTAAACCAGCAATAACATGATGTTAATCACATTACAAGCAAGCTGTAACACCACCAAAACAAGCAGTTTTGCAAGTTAAGTCTACGATAACATGATGTTACTTGGCGTTAAACCAAAGCTTTAATCCCATCAAAACTTGACATTTTTGCATGTTACAGACATGCTGTAACATGGTTTAACATGATGTTTTGACCGTCGCAAAACGCGCTGAAATTCCAGGCAATTTCGCAGCGATAACTTCAACAAAATCCAATCAAAATCTGGCGTTGTCGTGAACACCAAAATGTGATAAACCCATTGAAACTTGAAGTTTTGTTGGGATTTTGAGTAGTTTTGTAAGATACAAAACGCCACTTTTCGCC
>NC_090246.1:8399316-8462370 GCF_037325665.1 Littorina saxatilis | reverse complement strand
TTTTGTTGAAGTTATCGCTGCGAAATTGCCTGGAATTTCAGCGCGTTTTGCGACGGTCAAAACATCATGTTAAACCATGTTACAGCATGTCTGTAACATGCAAAAATGTCAAGTTTTGATGGGATTAAAGCTTTGGTTTAACGCCAAGTAACATCATGTTATCGTAGACTTAACTTGCAAAACTGCTTGTTTTGGTGGTGTTACAGCTTGCTTGTAATGTGATTAACATCATGTTATTGCTGGTTTAACATGCAAAACCCCATGTTATGTTGGTGTTAAAGATTGCTCAAATGCCTATTAACTCCATGTTATGTTGGTGTTAAAGCTTGCTCAAATGCCTATTAACACCATGTTAGTTGGTGTTAGGCTTGATTATTAATGTAAAAAAACACCATGTTATGACGTTCACATAATTGTTTTCACCTGGATGGAATTTTGTCGAAAAGAAAGCATGTTGTTTGGGAATTGTGTGCGGGTTTCATGCTTGGATATTGCACTTTGCTGACTTGTCACAGGTCAATTTACATTTAACAATATTAGTTTTCAAATGCATCATCCTTCACACATTATGTAAACATCTTTAACATTAACACTTTGGTTGTAAAATGATTGCACTTTATTCAAACAGGACAAAAAACAAAAATGCTGATTCACAATGTACAATAGCAAAGGACTATTTTGAGTGGAGACAGTGTTCATCCACACTATAATTGGATAAGCTAAAATAAATTATAATGCCACACGAAATGAAAACACACCATCAGTAAATTACTTCCCTTGTGAGTAAGAGCGTCATACCCATAAGAGCCATGTAAGTTTTATCCCATGTGAGTGTGTGTTGGGAGGGGAGGGGGGGGCAGATGCCCTGTGAAAACATTGGCCATAGATACATATGTGAATTACTTCCCTTGGGTATGAACATTTATGAATGAATTTATTTTTATTTATGGGTGAAAGAAGGCCACACAAAATGAAAATCAGTAAAGATCTAAATCACTTCCCTTGTGAGTAAGAAGTGTCATACCATGTTCCAACTTTTTTCTAAAAATTCGCCCACAATGTGACCTTCAAAGTTGAAAAGGGGTAACTGAACTTCATTTTTGGATGTCATGGAGTCGAACATGTCAGTAAATTTTGAAAGCCCTAGATTCATAAACATCTGAAAACTGCTCAACGTCTTTGCATCACGGCACATTAATAAAAGTAAGAGTTAGTAAGACTGGCCTAACTGCTATGGTGAGGCAGTAATAACTCGTTGATGAAGAATTATTTGAATTCTGAATTTCGAACAAACAAATACAGTGTCCTTCCAACCCCCCTTTTCAGGCCTCCAAGAATAAAAAAAAAAGCTTGTCTTAAAAAGGAGGAAACCTGCTTAATATGTAGGTAAATGTACAACAGGTTGTGAACAGAAAATCCAAAAATGTAAGGTCTTAAAAGCGGGGAAGTTTGAAAAGGGGGGGAGGGGGGGACCTAAAATATGGCGATCATAATTTATCTAACAAAGTTCATTCTGAAATCTTCTTCAGCGTTTGATTATGGAGAGACTAAATCCTCAGTTCAGATGTGGTCTTAACTCCTTGTCTCCCAGGTACGGATATATCCGTACCCACTCATATGGCTCTATCTGACCAGGTATGGATATATATCCATACACACAGTCACTATGTACATTGCATCTGTTATTATTCGGCACATATCCGCATCCTGCTTAGACTGTTAGCTTCAGTCGCTTCCTGTAACGTTGATCTAACGCCAGCATTCTAGCCTGTTGATACACAGTTTTCTACAATTCTGAGTGACCTGCTGCAGCACAGCTGGTCTCGGCTTAAAAAATCTTGGTCAACATAGATGGGGTACAAAGTGTTAAAATAAAGCGTCCTTCCAAAGTTGATGACAGGTCCCCAGAGTATTCACAAAATTATATGGTACTGGAAGCCTTGCATGGTGACGAAAAAGATGTCCACGCCTACATGAAGAAGTATCCTTCATGGCTTCAGCGGAAACAGTCGGCTGGGGATGAGGACAGCAGCTAATCGGGAACCTATGTAAAAAATATAGACAAGAACAAAAATATATGTCAATGGGAAAACAAAGAAACAAGTAGAGAAGGACCTCCCCACCTTTACACAGTGAAAATGAAAAACACATGTGAATCACTGAATGTACTTATGTTTTAAATCTCCCCCCCCCCCCCCCCCCAATTAAGACCAATTATCCAAGATATTTTTCAGTCCTCAAAGGAGAATTTCACTGTTCTCACGGAACCCTGAAGAAAACTGAGCTGCGCTAATATATTATATAACTGCAAACATCCCTCAAATTCAATATTGCAAGCCACTATACATTCCTCATAAAGGCACATTCCTTCATGCTCACGTGTGAAAACTAACATAAGTTTACAAGTGTGTATCTATTTATAATAATAATAATAATAATAATAATAATAATAATAATAATAATAACGGGCATTTATAAAGCGCCTTATCAGAAGTTCAAAGCGCGTGACAACAATACATGTATAAAAAATTCATACAATCACTGTCAGATTCAAACAACACATCATGCACCTAAGGCAAAAAATATATATATATATATATATTCTGTTTACGGTATCCCGACCGACCCTATTTTTTGGGCGACCCTAGACTTTTTTTTTTGGCATTTGGGAAAAAAATTTAAAAAAATAAAATTTAAAAACAACTGAGGGCCATGATATGAAAACGTGCGGAAGCCATGAGCCTTGCGTTTAAAGCAACCTTGACGGAGAAGTCGAGCATCAGCAGAAGAACGAAGGGTGCGAGAGGGAGTGTAGAGGGAGACCAGTTCCGAAAGATAGGCAGGTGCCGATTCAGAGATGATCTTGTAGCAGAAGCAGGCAGCTTTATACCTAATAGTAATACGTTCAGACACAGGAAGCCAGTGAAGTTCTTTCATGAGAGGAGTGCTGCAGAGTGTTGTACTTTTTGCAAGGGTTGGAGAGTGGAGTCAGGGCAGCCTATGAGAAGGGAGTTGCAGTAATCTAATCTACACATAATGCAGGATGTAACAAGAGTTTTAGTGGCATCAACAGTCAGAAATTTTCTTGTGGAACCTATTCTTCTAGTTCTAATGTAGTACCTGTTTGTAGTGAACTCACCAGCAGGAGTATTGCATACATAATGACGCATTACTGAATTAAAGTAACTATTTTCAAAGCTTCTCGCTTACCTTGGAATAGTGTCAAGCAGCTTATGTTGTGTCTAGATCAGCCATCAGATCTTCACACTCAGCCTGCACTTGCTGAAAACTGGACATGCCTGTATCTCAATCAAGCTGTTGTTGCGGAGACAACGGAACCATGCTCAAGTCAGGTCCAACTGAAATAAAAGCATATTGTTAGCTGATAAATGATTTGATCAAGCAAAACCGTGCGGTATTTTTGTAATAAAATATTTTGTATACCCCGCTAATGCAAAAATAATGTACTTATTTACTATTAGCATTAATTTTAGCTGGTCATTCAAACCAGAGCTTGTTCTAGAATTCCACAATACAGATCAAAACAATATTATTATTAGCCTCACCAAGGGTTGACGTCCCATCAAAATGAATGACGGACTGAATCAAACTTCAGAGACATTACAATTTTTCACAACGATTTTTCAGCAAACAGCCATGTTTACCTGTACAAATGTATCAGTGATATAACTATGAGTATGACAGTATGACAGTGTGGTAAGCGTACCGACGATTCGTTCAGTATAGTCTTTCTATGTAAGTAGTGGTCCAGTAGTGATACTTTCCGCCTGTGGTTCGAGACAGAGATTAAGTTGAAACATAATTCGAGAAGCCAAACACTGACCAATACTTACGTATTTTGAGCAAAACCCTCGCACGTCGACCACAAGTTGATGTCTGCTGGAGTACGTAATCATAACGTAGAGGACAACAGATTCACTTGGCTGGCTTCGGTTATTCCCACCTGTATCTGTTCCTTGCTGTTCTCCAAGAGACACCATGGTGCAGCAAGCTGAAGGGTGTCCTGTCGTATTTCCTCGAAGTTGTAGTAGGCAACCAGGTCAGGAGCAGGAGGTGGGGGGGCGACTGACCTGCAGCAGAATTCAAATCAATTAGTCAAGTCACTATGACATATCTTTAATAAAAAAAATTTTTTTTTATGTAAAACAAGAGGCGAAGCCTTCAAGGCTCACGTAAGAAATAGACAAACAGTAACACAAACTCAATCACTCCGTCACACATACACACACACACACACACAGTAAGCATAGGTGACACTGTGCAAGAAAGCGAGACACTAGATCTAGATCTGTCTGTCTGCTTAAAGGGACACGACTAAGAGTAATACCTAATATTCTGGACTCGCAACGAAATATTTTTAAACAAATGACAATGAACAACGCTTCGACCTAATGGTCTTCGACAGGTTAAAAAAAAAAGGAAAACAACAATATAAATATCAAAACAACTTATCAGAGAAGATGATGTCCTCCAAGCGCAAAAGAAGGGGGAAAGGGAGATAAATCAAAAAGAAAAATGAGCAATGAAAAATGAAACCAAAACGAAACAAACCAGAATAATAACGCTTGAACTTGAAGGGCCTGAAGTTGAAAGAGAGAGAGAGAGAGAGAGAGAGAGAGAGAGAGAGAGAGAGAGAGAGAGAGAGAGAGAGAGAGAGAGAGAGAGAGAGAGAGAGAGAGAGAGAGAGAGAGAGTGTCAACAATCTACGACACGACTGCCAACTAGTCTCGGCCCGCTCAAAAAACAATGACCGAGACTTTCAGTAATTCCTTCGCGTGACGTCTAACCCTCTTACGCCATAATGTGACGTCTTCAAATGACGAAATGTTAAAGTTTCTACCACAGACATACACACGTACAAACACACGCACAAACGCACAGACAGACAAAGTTACGATCGCATAGGCTACACTTCGTGAGCCAAAAAACGGAATCGCACAAATAAATCGGATGGCCCATTGAAAATAATCGGAAAAGTCGGAAAAAACGGAGAATTTTCATCCCTGCTTTATTGTTATCGCCACACCAACCCTAAATTTTTCCTACCATACTGTATTTGTTATCCTGAGAGAGAAAAAATCCATGTTGCAGACTCAACTGGAAAAATTCCCTTCTCCATCATCTAGTGGACAGAGCTCATATGATTTCAAACAAATCTTTTTTTAAAGTCACATACTTTGTGCGACAGTGTTAGTTTACTGTAACTGTAATTTATAAATAGCAAATTAATAAATATCACTTATCAGATACAGTCGAACTCGCTTAAGACGAATCACTGGGGATCGGAAAAAAAGTTCGTCTTAACCAAAATTCGTATTAAGAAAATTGATCGATTTTTTTTTTTTTTTTTTTTTTTTTAAGTCTTGTACATTTTATGGTGTTTCAATTTGTTTCTTTCGCAACTTTCATGCTGCTTCACGTTTAGACAATAAAGTGACATATTCAGGTACATGTTCATGTGTGTCTCATGTTGAGTGATGATTGTTGAGTTTGAGTGAGAGTGAGCACACAGATGTTTCATCCAGTTGTTACGTTTTTGGTCACACACACGCGCACACACTGACACTGTCCACATTCGCGGTGTTCCTATCATTTGTCCGGAATCACTTACCTTGGCGACGGGTAGCAAACCTTGGCCAATTTAGTTTTTGTTTTGTTTTGTTGCAACATGATGTTCAAATCCAAATCGAAAGCACTGACTGACTGATAAACTATCGCGAACCGGCGAACGCAAACGTTGAGAGTGTGGTTTCCCTTGTCCAAGGGAAACCACTCTGGCATCTATATTTTTTGGAAATGGCTTCCGTTCGATGTTTCGTTTTTGGTATTCGCGAAGGAAATAAACGTCAGTCAGTCATTCATGTTCAGTGTCTGAGCTATCAATCACTTTGATTCTAAATTTGAAATTGTTTTGTGAGTACAGTGTAATCAGTTTAACTTTATTCAGTGATCGGTTGAGCAATGGTTCAAGCAGTCGACGCAAGGGAAGACTTTGACACACGTGTATTCAAACTTCTCAAATTCCCATGATATGTCGATCTCGGGACGAGTTTAAAGATTTCGTCATAAGCGTGAGTAAATTACAGACATTATGCATGCTTGGGAATCCAAAAAGTGCTCGTTATAAGCGTAAATTCGTTATAAAGAATTCGTTTTAAGCATTTTTTTTAAGCATGAAGAAAGAGGTATTCAGTTGGGAACTTAAAACTAATTCGTTATAAGTCAAAATTCGTAACTAGCGTGTTCGTTTTAAGTGGGTTCGACTGTAATCAGCTAAATGCCTGGCAGATGACCCTCATTCAAAGTGAGTCGTGGCTAAACCATGAAACTAGAAAAACAGGTTATACCACAATATAAATCTCACACTGACAGCGGACAAAAACTGAGAAAACACCCAGTATACATGTACCGGTACTCACAAAAGAGTTACAAGTAGCATATTATCACTATCAGTATCACTAATAGCATACTATACTGGGCAAATAACAGCAATTTTTACTCACTGGGGGTTTCCTGGCTGGAGTCTTTGGTGTTTCTACTGACTTCTGTAGCACATGGTTGGTTGGCAGACTTCCTGGAATGAGTGCTCGCTTGCCTGTAGGCCCTGCAAAAAAACATGCAAAGAAAATGTTCAAAATGCCGAGTCGAAATTATAAGTTAAATTAACTAAACAGACCTATACATTTAGATTTATTGAAATGGAAACAAGATTTAGTAAAACACACTACTGCAAATATGTCAAGAATGAACAAGACTGACTCAGTGACCGAGTAAAACAACAAAAGAAATCTAAACCAGAAGTTTACTAGAATCTATTCAAAAACACATTATCACAAGAACAAAGAGTGGTTTTTTTTCCCCATTAACCCTTTGACTAGCAGCACTCAGAAGGAAATTTCCCCAAATCTGGGGTACTTCATTAGAAAAATCTTATTAATTAATCTAGACCAGTCAGATGCATATATATATAATCTTACTAAGTATCCATTGTTCCTAAATCAACAGTCACTTTCTGCGACCCTATCATGTCTAGCATATTCACCACGACCTCTGCTTTGACCATGACCACGACCACGACCACGCCCCCTCGGTACTGATGTACTTGTCGAAGGTATATTCTCCTCAGAGTAGACTAGTAGGAAATCAGACTCACCGTTGTCACTGTCAGTGTCAGGTTGTTCAACATAAACATTGCCTTCTTCGTCGGAACTGTTTTCCTCATCGCTGACATCTCCATTACCAGCCAGGAACATCAAATATAAAGCGATGAACGTCTTCCACATCATACCTACGCACAAACCTCGACGCCATCTTGGATCACATGAAAAAATCCCGGAGAAAAACCTCAAAATACACACTTTAAAATCGCTTTTCAATAACACATGGATGATGGAGGCAGCCATTTGTAGTAAACTCACGTGACTGACCATGTGATAAAAGTCATGTGATTTGATCATGTGACTAGCGTGAGGGCTGTATTTAGAACAGTGACCTCACAGCAGCTGCTAGCGAAAGGCAGCGTTCACTCTAATGTGCTGCCTAAACTGACGGACTAGTTTCTGTCCACAGCCAAAGCTTTTATCACACAAAAATTGCTATATATGACAGCTAAGACCGCATTTGTTACATTTTAGCAGTGTTGACCCCAAGTTTCTACTTCAAACAAAAAATCAATAGCAAAATCTCAATGGGCTATGTGCGAGTCCCCTAATATGGACCACCTTCAACAAATCGAAACAAGTCGCGTAAGGCGAAAATACAATATTTAGTCAAGTAGCTGTCGAACTCACAGAATGAAACTGAACGCAATGCCATTTTTCAGCAAGACCGTATACTCGTAGCATCGTCAGTCCACCGCTAATGGCAAAGGCAGTGAAATTGACAAGAAGAGCGGGGTAGTAGTTGCGCTAAGAAGGATAGCACGCTTTTCTGTACCTCTCTTTGTTTTAACTTTCTGAGCGTGTTTTTAATCCAAACATATCATATCTATATGTTTTTGGAATCAGGAACCGACAAGGAATAAGATGAAAGTGTTTTTAAATTGATTTGGACAATTTAATTTTGATAATAATTTTTATATATTTAATTTTCAGAGCTTGTTTTTAATCCGAATATAACATATTTATATGTTTTTGGAATCAGCAAATGATGGAGAATAAGATAAACGTAAATTTGGATCGTTTTATAAATTTTTATTTTTTTTTTACAATTTTCAGATTTTTAATGACCAAAGTCATTAATTAATTTTTAAGCCACCAAGCTGAAATGCAATACCGAAGTCCGGGCTTCGTCGAAGATTACTTGACCAAAATTTCAACCAATTTGGTTGAAAAATGAGGGCGTGACAGTGCCGCCTCAACTTTCACGAAAAGCCGGATATGACGTCATCAAAGACATTTATCAAAAAATGAAAAAAACGTTCGGGGATTTCATACCCAGGAACTCTCATGTCAAATTTCATAAAGATCGGTCCAGTAGTTTAGTCTGAATCGCTCTACACACACACACACACACACACACACACACACACACACACACACACACACACACACACGCACATACACCACGACCCTCGTTTCGATTCCCCCTCGATGTTAAAATATTTAGTCAAAACTTGACTAAATATAAAAAAAGAAGCTAGAGGCTTTTTTCATTAATTCATTAAGAAGCTTGCTGGAAATAACCTATTACTAGCCCTCGAGATCAGTTTAAAGAAAAATATAACAAAAAGTCTTCTTTTCAATCAATCAATCAATATTATTATTATTATTATTGTGATCATTTTTATGCGCCTAATCTAGATATAGCCCTAGGCGCTTACATATTAATTTCTGCCGTTTGAAATGGAAGATTTTACAGACAGACAGACAAACAGACATGTTGTACACACAATATATAACGCATTCACATCGGCCAGTAAAGCTCAGTAGCCTATTAGGCGAGCATTCACCTTTCACAGCCTTTATTCCAAGTCAAACGGGTATTTGGTGGACATTTTATCTATGCCTATACAATTTTGCCAGGAAAGACCCTTTTGTCAATCGTGGGATCTTTAACGTGCACACCCCAATGTAGTGTACACGAAGGGACCTCGGTTTTTCGTCTCATCCGAAAGACTAGCACTTGAACCCACCACCTAGGTTAGGAAAGGGGGGAGAAAATTGCGGCCTGACCCAGGGTCGAACACGCAACCTCTCGCTTCCGAGCGCAAGTGCGTTACCACTCGGCCACCCATTTCCTATGAGGCTTGTATCGCGCGTATTCCGTGGGTACAGTTCTAAGCGCAGGGATTTTTTTTTTTATGCAATTTATATCGTGCACATATTCGTGGAAGTTGATAATTTTACTTATTTGCACTCTGTTTTTGATAAGCTTGTTTAGTTTCCTGGTGTTCTTCAAATAATGCTCTCATCAACCCGAAACAGATCAATCTAAATCATATTTGAATTAGTCTGACACTAAGTTGTATCATGCTATTTTGAAGTATACCAGGGGGCTTTTTTTAACAGTGATTCGTGAAGGCCGCTTCACTGGTACATATTAGGCGCCCAGGCTCCTAATATGTACCATTTGTGATTTTGTATGTATTTAATTTTTGCTGAATGTCTATCAAAGTTATTTCACTCTAATTAGGCCTAACGGTTAACCTAAGAGAGAAGGACTACCAAACACAAAATGAAACTTCTTCGCAAGAAAACAAGCTAGTTATCAGCATGAAACAAAAAGTGGTCCATATTAGGAGCCCTTCCTAACTGTCTGTGTCTGCGTCGAAGATGTTACCGTGAATGTGTTTTTAAAAGACATTTGTCAGGGCGGCATTCAAACCACACGCACCAGACACGAACCGACGAACAAAATACTTCTGACAACAACTTAAATGTAAAATCAACAAGAGTGTAGCAGGGACCTATATTAATATAGGTCTATGAGTGTAGTAAGATTCCAAATTGTATTCAGACCACAATCATAAAACATACATGGGATTTTTCATATATATATGTGTGTGTGTGTGTGTGTGTGTGTGTGTGTGTGTGTGTGTGTGTGTGTGTGTGTGTGTGTGTGTGTGTGCGTGTGTGTGTGTGTGTGTGTGTGTGTGATGATAATTAGTTTTAACGTCCTCTTAGAACTGCAACTGGCTTTAGGACAGGTAGAGTTAATATGCGGCTTTATGTGGGGACAAGACACTGAACAAACATGCAACCAGAGAACACATATGGTCGTGTTATAATCATATCTGGAAGTCTGTTGCGATGTTTCAAAATGGGGATGGAAGTGAAGATTGTGTACGCGGAATATGGTTGGACTGGAGCGGTTTTGTAGGCTTATTTTTTTTGTTTTTTTTGTTATGTGGAATATTGTTATATTTGTGGCTGAATAGGTAAGTAAATACATAACTGGAAAAATTAATACAATGAAGAAGAAAAAGCTCGGCGTGAGAGAGTATTGAGGGGTGGGAAGGAGGAACAGAGATCAGGGTTTTTAAAACAGATATCCTATTTCAGCCTTATATATTGAGAGACACAGGGTGTATGCTAGCTTCCATTGAAGCGTGCAATGCCGTTTATCTAAAATAAAAATAAAAACTCATGGGGTTTCAGTTTGTGTTCGTTGACAAGGGTGTGTAGCACAGGAGCTCCTGTGGTGTGTAGGTTGCGGAAGTCTTGTTGGAGTGATTGGCAGCGGTCAAAGAGGTGTAAAAAAGATATAAACTTTCCACATTCACAGAGACGGGGAAAGCACTTGTGAGCGCATCCATCCGTGCGATTGCTGCGAAGTAATTTAAGGAGGGAGCTAGGTGGGGAGTGTAGGCCTGTTTTGTTTTGTTTGTCGGGGCAGAATAAGCCAACCATGAGCATTGCCTTCTATTTTTAATTATGTTTCCCAGTGACGCCAGGCAACTTTGGCCATTTTGTGTTTTGCTCCCGTCTTTGTAAATTTTATGTCATGAAATGCTGCTTGATCTGTAACAGCCTCTTTTGCTTCTCTGTCAGCCATATCATTGCCTCTGATCCATGTGTGAATGATTGATTGATTTGTTTTTTTGGGGAGATCAAAGATGAGTTAGAGTGCAGCCATTTCGGCTCTTTAGTTTTAGATTCGATTTGTGTGTGTGTGTGTGTGTGTGTGTGTGTGTGTGTGTGTGTGTGTGTGTGTGTGTGTGTGTGTGTGTGTGTAGAAGCAGGAAAAGATAGCACAATAATAGCAAACTAAAGAAGGGGAAGGAAAACGAAAGGGAGGGTAAAAACCACGCACTTCTTTACTCAAACTTCATAAAACCGACTGTAAAACTAACACCGGCTATTATCCTTTCTCAATCATTATCAAAATCGATCCTAAAACAAAACAAGTCGCGTATGGCGAAAATACAACATTTAGTCAAGCTGTCGAACTCACAGAATGAAACTGAACGCAATGCAATTTTTCAGCAAGACCGTATATTCGTATACGTAGCATCGTCGTCAGTCCACCGCTCGTGGCAAAGGCAGTGGAATTCACAAGAAGAGCGGGGTAGTAGTTGCGCTGAGAAGGATAGCACGCTTTTCTGTACCTCTCTTCGTTTTAACTTTCTGAGCGTGTTTTTAATCCAAACATATCATATCTCTATGTTTTTGGAATCAGGAACCGACAAGGAATAAGATGAAAGTGTTTTTAAATTGATTTCAAAAATGTAATTTTGATCATCATTTTTATATTTTTAATTTTCAGAGCTTGTTTTTAATCCAAATATAACATATTTATATGTTTTTTGGAATCAGACAATGATGAAGAATAAGATGAACGTAAATTTGGATCGTTTTATAAAACAATTATTTTTTTTACAATTTTCAGATTTTTAATGGCCAAAGTCATTAATTAATTTTCAAGCCACCAAGCTGAAATGCAATACCGAAGTCCGGCCTTTGTCGAAGATTGCTTGACTAAACTTTCAATTAATTTGATTGAAAAATGAGGGTGTGACAGTGCCGCCTCAACTTTTACAAAAAGCCGGATATGACGTCATCAAAGGTATTTATCGAAAAAAAAATGTCCGGGGATATCATACCCAGGAACTCTCATGTAAAATTTCATAAAGATCGGTTCAGTAGTTTGGTCTGAATCGCTCTACACACACACATGCACACGCACACACACGCACACACACACACACACACACACACACACACACCACGACACTCGTCTCGATTCCCCCTCTATGTTAAAACATTTAGTCAAAACTTGACTAAATGTAAAGAGACAGTATGTATTGCATCTAAACACGAGCTAAGTAAAACATTATCAGAAAAGGTAGAGCAAGAGAAATCCCAAAACTCAAATTCGAGTCACTGCAGTTCGTACTGTACAAGTTGAGAAAGTTGCAAGTCCAGTCAACAAGTAGCCACCATCTCGGACGGATGTTTCGGGGAGGGGGGGGGGGGGGGGGGAGAGAGTAGAACAAAGACCTATCTGTGGTCCGTTGCCGCTTCGAATTCCTTACAGGTCCCACACACATGGGAAAACGATTAACTCGGCCAGTAGTCTACCCCAGCAAAAGTGCAAAGGAATATAGAAGAAAACTAAAATCTGACCGCGCTAAATAGTCAGCTCAGAATGACCTACTTTCTCTGCTCAACGCACGGGCAATGCAGTCTCTCGTGTACACTGTACTGTGACAAGGCTCATAATTATAGAGAAAATAAGAGATACCCCCAAAAATGTTTGTGCACTGCACTTTTTTTCACATTTATAAACTGATGATCAGTGTGTGTATGTGTGTGTGTGTGCATGTGTGTGTGCATGTGTGTGTGCCGTGTGCAGTGACAGTGTGAATGTGTGTGACGGTGTGTGTGTGTATGATGTATGTGCAGTGTGTGTATGTGTGTGTGTGTGTGTGTGTGTGTGTGACCGTGCTGAGAGAGAACGAGAGAGAGAGGGAGCCGATAATCGTCTGATTCTGCAGGTTCGGCACCAGGCTGATGAAAACGCAGAATAATCCATCAAAACAACACTCTAACATCAAGTTTTAGAAAGCAGAAAAACTTATCGTAACTCCATAGGTTTCGTGGTGTTTTGCGCACTGCTGAAACGCGTTTAACACGACGTGAATCGCCGTGCGTTAATGTAGCGAAAACGTCCAAAACGCAGACACCAAAACTCGATGTTTTACTGTGTTTTGCACCTCGCTAAAATCCCAGGGATTTTATTGCGTTACGGCAGTTTTTCTAACTTGATGTGAATCGCACAGGTATAATGCCACAAAATTCAGTTGATTAACTTCATGTTTCATGTTATATGCCACGTTATAGTGCCAAAACGTGACTTTTCGCCCAGTGTTAGGAGCCTGGCTGTTTCTGTTCAGTGGGCATTTCTCCATTTGTTTTATTTGAATGCATTTCTTAAAAAGAACACTTCCTCTGCACAGCAAGCAGTCAGGATGTTATATGAAGTCTTATATCGCGCGCGTATCTCCAGACTCGGACTCAAGGCGCAGGGATTTATTTATGCCGTGTGAGATGGAATTTTTTTTACACAATACATCACGCATTCACATCGACCAGCAGATTGCAGCCATTTCGGCACATATCCTACTTTTTACGGCCTATTATTCCAAGTCACATGGGTATTTTGGGTGGTCATTTTTATCTTTGCCTATACAATTTTGCCAGGAAAGACCCTTTTGTCAATCGTGGGATCTTTAACGTGCACACCCCAATGTAGTGTACACGAAGGGACCTCGGTTTTTCTTCTCATCCGAAAGACTAGCACTTGAACCCACCACCTAGGTTGGGAAAGGGGGGAGAAAATTGCTAACGCCCTGACCCAGGGTCGAAATCGCAACCTCTCACTTCTGAGCGCAAGTGCGTTACCACCCGACCACCCAGTCCTTTTTGTTCCAAATCAAACGTTGTTTTGCTCCAACCAAGACTGCAGATCTTGGCAAACATGTGGCATAAAAACTAGATTTGATGACCTTACCCGTACTCACCCTGAAAAGTGCCGATCTAGATTTTGCTATTTTAACAGAGGGGACAGAGGTTGTACCTCTCCTCATGCAGACACCGCATAACAAATATGTGTAACAAATCCAGTTGCAACACTGTAGTTTCATGGCTTAATTTCATTGACTGATTGAGTCAGCAGTAGTGAGTACTACATGTCATTATGATCATACCAGTATTAGTGAGTATTACAATTGGAGCAATCTGCAGAATTGTTACCAATACATCATCATAACAGGAATTCCTCAGTGCATGAGGCATTGGTGTGTAGACATACATAAATATATATGTAGATCTTTAAAACATTCAATGAGTCATGGGACTAAAAACTGCTAAAGCCTTATGTGGCAACATCACAAACAAACAAAATTAACCAACCCCAAATTATGTCAACCTCATGGCCCTTGTACTTGTAGTTCAAGTTGTACTGTTGTACTAGCCAACAGACATAAAAAAGAACTTAGCTCAGTAGGTGTTGATTGCTCTGCGTCATTATCAATATCATGATGCTGAGAGTCGAAATGCAGTTCAAACACAGACAGAACAAAATGGAATCTTTGAGTTTGAAATTGAATGAAAAAAAAAAAGTAATTTGTAAATTGTATGGTCATGGTGTAGAAGTTTTGAACTTTAGCGTTGTAAATTCATTGCTCCGAATCAACTGCAATCTAACCCTCCGATTTATGTCCTAAGTCATTTACATACCTTTGGAGTTTTACGGAATGGGTATAACGTCCTTTCATCTAATGATCTAGTCTACTTTGGGATTTTGCCTAGTCGCCGTCACCGTCTCCTTGACCTACTTGG
The DNA here is from genome assembly GCF_037325665.1 of Littorina saxatilis. Classification (NCBI taxonomy): domain Eukaryota; kingdom Metazoa; phylum Mollusca; class Gastropoda; order Littorinimorpha; family Littorinidae; genus Littorina; species Littorina saxatilis. The sequence continues at coordinate 8,447,566 of NC_090246.1, read as the reverse complement.
AGTCCTTGCTGGGTTGAATCGGCTGAGGAGCGAACCCATGACGACTCGCAACGCGAGGAACCAGAAGAGGAATCTAGGTTTATTTTGCGTGTTTTGGGCCTGCCGACCCTACTTGTACTGTAGTCGATCTACAACCGGCACGAAGCTTCTTTTCGCAGGGCGAAACCGCCCCACTCGTGACTTCATCCGATGTCCGCCATGTTTCAAGTGACAAAAAAGTAGAAACGATCTGACAAATAACTTTCATTTCAAGCACAGTCAAAAAAAAAATTAAAAAAGTAAAAAAGAAGGGGTGGAGAAAATGGCATTATTTAGACAGACTCAACTCGGATAAATTAAGAGGGACTTATAACTACTGAAGATTGAGAGCACAGCGGACGTCCTGTAAATTCCCGATCCGATTTTTTCCCCTTCCCATTTCGGTATACTGTTCTCTATTTGTAACGCTACGCAACAGGATAAGAGATATCCTGAGGGTATAAGTGATACTCCCACATACGTTGCACAAGCATAATTTGACGTTACCTTATATACGGTCCAACCGGTGTGCAATGGGTGCTCTCTCTCTCTCTCTCTCTCTCTCTCTCTCTCTCTCTCTCTCTCTCTCTCTCTCTCTCTCTCTCTCTCTCTCTCTCCTCCTCTAGCCACCTTCGAGGAGATCTTTGGTTGGTCTGTTTCCCGGAGAAATAGCCTTCGACGAGAACTTTCCTCGTGGCCTGTCTTTTGTAAGACAACTCGCTGGAGATATCTGCGACAGTGACCGTGACCTTTCTGTTAGATTCAGAATCCTCTACATCGCCCTCCCTCCTCCACCCGCTTCCCGTCCCTGATCCTCTAGTTATGCGTGCATGTCCGTTCTCTCTCCTTATTCTCTTGAGAATTTCAACCATGGATGACATCAGCCCAGCTGAAAAAGTACCACACGATGTACTATAGTATACTATAGTAAACTATAGTAAATGTACCCTGTACTATAGTAAACTATAGTAAATGTACCATGTACTATAGTACATACTGTAGTACATGGTACTTTGTACTATAGTACTGTGTAGTAAATGTACCCTGTACTATAGTACTTTGTGGTACAGTAGAGTACTTTGTACTTTGTACTATGGTACTTTTTAGTGAATTTACCATGTACTACAGTAGTACTATAGTACCTAGTACTTTGTACTATGGTACTTTTTATTGAATGTACCATGTACTACAGTAGTACTATAGTACCTAGTACTTTGTACTATGGTACTTTTTGTGAATGTACCCTGTACTACAGTAGTACTATAGTACGAAGTACTTTGTACTATGGTACACTGTGGTACTTTGTACTATGGTACTTTTTACTATATAGTACTACAGTACATAGTACTGCGGTACAGTATAGTAGTAATAGTATACATGCATTTTGTGTTTTTATTTTTATTGTTTTATTAATATAACTTATCAGCTAAGCATAACAATTTTGTTGTTGAAATTAAGTTGATTAAAAAACATTGTTTTTAAAATTGTGTTTTATATCACCAGTTGTGCATGTAAACGTGTTGTGTGTGTTTTTACAAGGTAGTCGTACATATAAGATTTATTATGTTTTTAGTGCGTGCGTGTGTGTGAATTAAGCCGTTTGTTGGAGATGACATGAGATATTTTCAAACTTGTTAACTGTGCATTTGCAAAATACACGTAGGAATACTTTGTGCTCACACACACACACACACCACACACACACACACACACAAACACACACACACACACACACACAGTCACACACACGCTTGCACGTGCACACACACAAACACGTGGGTACGCACATATTCACTTAGGAGAAAGGACTTTTGTAAACAGTTAGCATCAAATGTGAAATTAATATTTCATTAACGTTACCTGGGAACGCTTCTCACAAAAAAAGTTTTCAAAAGAGAATTTAACAATTGCTTTAAAAGTTTAAGGATAAGATTTTATATAGTCCTGTGAGGTTGCCCTCATGGAAATTCGGGCTGCTTTCTCCATGGGGAAAGCGAGCTGCCATACAGTATACGGCGATACCCACACATTTTGTTTCCTGCATGCGTGTATTCATGTTTCCGAGCCCTGAGACTTTCGCTGTGAACTTGGGTTCTTTATCGTGCGCATGCGGCCACCGAGGAGAGTCTGCACGATGTTGACTCTGGGAAATAAATCCCTCGCCGAACGTGGGGATCGAACCCACGCCGATTGCGACAACTGGTTTTGAAGACAGCGCCGCTACCGACTGAGCTATTTCCCGCCCGCCCGAAACGCTTAGTAAAATGGTCTGCAGTGAAATTTTGAAACAATACCTTTTTTATGTTAAATTTAAAATTTGCCAAAATAATTCTTCATGTAGGATCAAGTGCAAAGTTCTTGGTTTGACCTGAAGTTGACTGAATTTTGCTGTGTGTACAATATTGTTTCATTTTAAATAATTTGAGAGAGAGAGAGAGAGAGAGAGAGAGAGAGAGAGAGAGAGAGAGAGAGAGAGAGAGAGAGACAGAAAGAGACAGAGAGAGACAGAGAGAGACAGAGAGAGACAGAGACAGAGAGAGGGTTGTGGCATACAAGCATTACAAACAAGTGTTTTTTTCACCCATGCAGAGAGGCACCCCTATTCTAATCACATATACACGGACATTCACACACAACACACATACACACACACACACACACACACACACACACACACACACACACACACACACACACACACACACAATATGAGATTTTTTTAAAAAAAGTTATGGAATGTGTACACATCGAATGCTTAACAGAGAGAGAGAGAGAGAGAGAGAGAGAGAGAGAGAGAGAGAGAGAGAGAGAGAGAGAGAGAGAGAGAGAGAGAGAGAGAGAGAGAGCTCATAATTAACTTTATTACGTCAGGATAAAGGTTTTAGGCTTAGCCTAATCTTCCAACCTGTCCTTGCAGGCCCGGACTACCGGGGGGGGGGGGGGGGTTATGGGGGTTGCGCACCCCCCCCCCTCCTAGCCTAAACATGTACCTCACTTATTTAAAACATTTTTTATTATACGTTATTTGCGTGTTTGACCAAAATATGACATTTTACACAGATCGAGACAGTCATTGTTCTCCGAGACCGCGCTAGCGGTCGAGGTGAACAATGACTGTCGAGATCTGTGTAAAATGTCATATTTTGGTCAAACACGCAAATAACATTTATGTATCGATCGAATTCCTTTCAGGTACTTATGACTTTGTTGTTGTTTTGACGATTGAACGAGCACACACACACATGCATGCAATCCACATGTATGCAATCAAACACATAAGCTTCATATTTGGGCGTTTCAGGTTGACCGAAACTTCAAAGGAACTACAAAACACACGTCATGTACTCACTTTGTTGTTGTTTTGACATTGAACAGCGCACACACATGCAATCAAACACATGACGTTTCTTTTTTTTTAGTTCCTTTGAAGTTTCGGTCAACCTGAAAAGCCAAATTATAAAGTTTTGTCGGCCTCTGACGTCACATGACTCAAAGAAGGGAAATCCAATCTCCAATCGATACATTATACGTTATTTGCGTGTTTGACCAAAATATGACATTTTGCACAGATCGAGACAGTCATTGTTCTCCGAGACCGCGCTAGCGGTCGAGGTGAACAATGACTGTCGAGATCTGTGTAAAATGTCATATTTTGGTCAAACACGCAAATAACATTTATGTATCGATCGAATTCCTTTCAGGTACTTATGACTTTGTTGTTGTTTTGACGATTGAACGAGCACACACACACACATGCATGCAATCCACATGTATGCAATCAAACTCCTAAGCTTCATATTTGGGCGTTTCAGGTTGACCGAAACTTCAAAGGAACTACAAAACACACGTCATGTACTCACTTTGTTGTTGTTTTGACATTGAACAGCGCACACACATGCAATCAAACACATGACGTTTCTTTTTTTTTAGTTCCTTTGAAGTTTCGGTCAACCTGAAAAGCCAAATTATAAAGTTTTGTCGGCCTCTGACGTCACATGACTCAAAGAAGGGAAATCCAATCTCCAATCGATACATTATTGTTTATTTTATGTAGTTTTGGGTTTGTTTTACTACCATAGGAGGATTTTTGAACTGTAAATGCACTCAGCTGCAACAAAAACGCAAAACGAAGGTTGAGTATATATACATAAAATATTGGACTAGCAAAGTCATCAAACACAAGACCAAACAAAAACAAAAACAAACTGAGCCGGCTACTTTCGATACGATCAAAGGGTTCGCATGCGAGAGTTATGTCCCTTAAAAGTCGAAGAGGAGACCACTCCGAAGTAAATCAAGGGAGAGCACTAATAACTGATTTTCAACGAACGAACTCAGAAGAAAGAGTTTGCACCAGGGAGATTGCCAAAAGCGGTCTACAACATCACGAAAGGAACCCACCAAGAGAGGTTAACCGTAATTCAGAGAGCAGAAGACGGATCTGGACTGAGAAGTAAGCCTTCAAGAGTTTTCCACGTAATCGTATCCAGATTCGCTCAGGAGTTATCGAGTGATTTGCAAAGTAACTGCCAAGTCATCGACTATCGAGTGAGGAGTACGTATAATTATTCTTTACAGCTGCCACAACTCTTTTTCACTATCACTGTCACTAGTATCCGACTATTTTTGAGATTTGCAAAGTTTATACCATTGTGAGAATCTGAATCTGATACAATTACAGTGACCATTGGGCCGTCTGGTTGTTGTTTTTCTCTTTGAGTTTGAGTTTGATGTTTTTACTTTGAGTTTTACTTGTTTGTTGATTCTATCTGGATCTGGCTGCCCCACATGGTGGTGTTCGTGGGGAGTACGTGACAGAAGCGGACTATTTCGTTAACTGTTTACAACTTATAAATTCCCATTTTGAAAACATGTATAGGCCTACATGACTTTTTCAGATTAAAAATCTGTCGGCAATGTGGAAAAGAGGTTGAACTGGTAACAGGAACAGTGAGCTGGTTGATCAACTTGATGGCATGGCTGTACCAAGTCATTCAATTGGAACGGAACCGACAAAAACACCAATGTTTCCATTCTTCTTTGTGCTGAAAGTTTACACTGACAGGGACAACAAGTAAGTGACATTTTAAACTCTTTTAAATTACCTGTACCACTTGTATAACACACACACACACACACACACACACACACACACACACACACACACACACACACACACACACACATATTCAAACATCAAGTTTTTCTGTTCACTTTCAGTGATGGACGGCCTATCTGGTGGCCTGTAATTATTCCAGTGTCTTGGGGGCACAAGAGGCAAAACTGTTTGATGTTACTTTTTGTGTTTTTATTTCTGCATGCTTTATTTGGATTACTAGAAAACCTCTTTTTATTCCTTTGTGCAAATCTATTTGACCTTTATTCTTTTACTTTTAGTGAAAAACAAAACTGCCTGAGTTGGTGGGGGAGCTTCTGGACTCCATGTCAAAAAACAGTCGGCAGGGTGATGACAGATGGCTGTACCAATGAGTCATTCAGATAGAAAAGGAAGCAGACACCAAGGATTCCATTCTCTGTGCTGAAATTGTGAAAAGTTGTACTCTTTAACCAGTAAGTTAATTATTAACAACAAATTATAAAATTTAAAAACCCTGTTTTTTCTGACATTTCAAATTTAATGTAATTTGCAATACGGTACTAGCATAGCTGAATTTGGTATTTATGATCCACTGTTGTGTAATGTTTGCAACACACACACATACATTCAAATATGTCTGAATCAGTGATGGACATTTCTTGTTTGATTCACTGTCTTGGATCAAATTTTCAAACAAATTTTGCTTTTCTTGGGTGTGTGTTTGTTTTTGTTTAGCCCTTAATTGCGATGCACAGACACACACACACACACACACACTTAAAGACACACTCCCTTTTAGGACCTTGCTTTTTTCATATTTTCTGTGAATAACCTTTGTGAATCATCAATCAACGGCCTTTTTAAGACACCCAGGGGTCCTTTTTAAGGCCTATTTTTCTCAGATATTTTGAGGTCTAACAAGGGGAGTTCTACTGTATGAGCAAGCCTTAGTTCTATGTTTAAGTATAACAATGGGTGAAGTGCATCTGACTTTATATTTGTCATATCATTTTAAAAGCCCCTAAAAAGTTGTGTTGATCATCATTATAAAAATACAGTCATGAAATTTCTGGCTGGATACTCAGTCCTCTCTTGTGTTACAGATGCTGTGAAGCGACAGGAGGTGCTCCTTCGGCAGATAAGGACAACAACAAAGAGTTTTGTATCACTTTATGGAACTTGTTATATATCTTTCAGGGTCCTAAATGGAGGGTTTCACTGGAGCAGTGACTGTTGGACAACAAGTGCAGGATGTGTTTGGACCTCCTGGATCAACATGTGTGCAGAACTGCTGAGGGCTTGAACTTCATGGGTGTGTGTAAGAAATTTCATATTAGATTTTGATATTAACATATTCCTGTGGTGCTATATAATTTAAATTATATGAGTAAATGAATATGTCTGTATGAATGTACGTATTTGCTGTGTCATTGTGGCATAGATATATATATAGACCTATAGCAATAACAAGACATACATGCTGTGAATATATGCTTTTATGCTCTCCTTGTACAAATCTGAATTAACTGAAATTTTTCTTAATGGCCTAGCACAGCCAGCTCTTTTCGACCTTTACATAGGGCCACAGTCAGAGATTGTAGAGTACACAGAGACCATTCATACTTCTTTGCGCTAAGGTAGGACTGCAGGTTATGTTTTTATCACGGCTTTGTCAACATACTGTCATTTCTGTCCGGCTGACAGTGCTGCAAACATTCATTGGATTGAAAAATGTGTTCGTTATTGTTTGTGAACATCCTTTTTTAAAAGACCTGGAAAAAAGCCCCAGAACAGATTATATAATACATGATAATATGTAATTGAATTTAAATTTTCTTTTCAAATCAGTGTCTTTTTACAAATTAGCCTTTGTTAGTTTTATGAGTTTAAGTCAGATATCAACACATACTGAATGCATAGTTCAGTCTTGAGTGGGAGAATGTTTGAGGCATAAATTGCTTTTGACAACAAAAAAAGTTCCCAGTTAAATAGAGAAGCTCCCCCAAAATCATTTTATTACACATGCCTAAAGCCAGCATAGTGCAAGCAGATTTATTTGTGTATGTGCTTGTATGTACAAAGACAGATAATTTGTACAAGTGTTGGCTCTTCATTTTTAATTATTTTTTCAGGATCCTTGGGGGGTTCCACTGTATCTGTGACTTTTGGACAACATATCAAGTTCTGGTGGTTTTTTGACCTAATGGATCAACATATGTGCAGACCTGCTGAGTGCTTGAGGTAAATTGGTGCATTTAGATATATTGTTTTGCCTACCTGAGAGATACCACCCATGTGTCATGATGTGATAAATGAACCATCTCTTCACAGGCGTGTCTATCATGTAAATGAGGTTGGTTCAAACAACATGTCTGACAGGGATGTCATTTTCCACTGCTTATGCAAAATCTCCGAGACAAACTTCATTCTCAAAACATTCGTGAGAAAATGGCAAGCCCAAAAGTGTTCCGAGAATGACTTTGCATCTGTGACTTTGTAATCATGAGCAGTGGAATATATAAGGTCCCTGCCAGACTAGCTTGCCATGACCTCAATGATATTCCCACATGTGGGTGTATGGTTTAGTTACTACATGGGTTATCTCTCCGGTACGTAGGAATTGAAAACAGAATACTTCATGGCTTGCTGTGTGGCACCAGATTTACACTTATTGCTTTTCAAATATTGAAATATTCACGATGGGCGCAGTGGCGTGGTGGTAAGACGTCGGCCTCATAATCGGGAGGTCGTGAGTTTGAATCCCGGTCGCTGCCGCCTGGTGGGTTAAGCGTGGAGATTTTTCCGATCTCTCAGGTCAACTTATGTGCAGACCTGCTAGTGACTTAACCCCCTTCATGTGTACACGCAAGCACAAGACCAAGTGCGCACGGAAAAGATCCTGTAAACCATGTCAGAGTTCGGTGGGTTATAGAAACACGAAAATACCCAGCATGCCTCCCCCGAAATTGGCGTATGCTGGCTGAATGGCCATAGACGTAAAAATCCACATGAGTGAACGTGGAAGTCTAAGCCCATGAACGAAGAAGAAGAAGAAAAAGTATTCACTTTTACTTGTGTAAACCCAGTAACACACAGTAGGCTATGTAGTGTTCTCAATTTGTATCATTGAAACGCTTCTGTCCCGTCAATCACACTTTAAATTGCCTTACATTTTGGATGACATATGCCACCCCTTTAGTATTCCACTGATAATAGTTTTAGCTAAATAGTTTCAGCTAATCGCTATGGAGTATGCAAACACTGGAATTATATGCGATGAAACACTCAAGCTGCTTTCTCTTGCTTATAGCTGAGAGCAGCACTGCAGCAGTGACTGTTGGGTGGAGGATCCAGTTCTGCCTGTTTCCGACATAATGGATCAACATGAGTGCAGACCTGCTGAGCGCCTTATCTTCTTGGGTGTGTATAGATGTATACATTTATTGTATTCATAAATTGTCACACACACACACACACACACACACACACAGATATACTGACAAAGACATTCATGCCTGCACACACGCAAGCACAAACATACACGCACCAGCACGTTTCAAACCCCACCACCGTCTCAGTCGGTGCAGCTGTTTCGGAGCCTTTAGTCATCATAATACACACACAGACAGACACAAGTTTTAAAAGTTAGATATATATGCACTAAAAGCCACGGCACTTTAAGTTAGCTTTCATTATCATTCTCTTAAAGTTTGGCCCTCTTTGCTTCAGTCTGCATGCTTTCTCATAGTCATACTGCTGTGTCATTGCAGGTTTCATTCCATGCTCTGGTGTGGGTGTCATAAGCAAGAGAGCCTCCTGTTCACTTCCAGCAGATGACTGCATGGTGAAGGACCTTGATACCACTTACAGACGTCAAAGCAGCTAGCTAGATGCCATTGGAGAACAACCAAAACTATTCAGCGGGTGCCATCGGCGAACATGAATACAAGTTACAGGAAAGCAGATGTCACTGGCTAAGGGAAACGGACAGCAGCTACAATAAACTTAATCAGATGCCTGTAGCAAATAATCTGGACACCAATCACAAATCAAACAGATGTGGAGGACAGAGAACATTTCATGTGATTATTGCCACATATATAACCCTGTTTGGAAAAAACGGGACATATGCCACACTGTATTGTATACTTTCTGGTTACGTGCTGAAAACTCTCCATTGGACATTTAGTGAGTTTTGACTCACCGGGTCAGGATAATGTCACTGATGGGGAGTATAATTAGGCTGACTTACAATGGGTAGACAGAATTGAACATTGTTGTTTTCTTGGATGGTTTTCAAGGTAGACTTTACAAAACTAACATACTGCTATGGTTTGATCAATTTCAAACATGACCACATTTGGCATTTTTTCAAAACCACATTTTTGACAAATATCAAGGATGTGTTGCGAAAGCATGTGTTCTTATTTTTCTGAAATGTTTTGAAAGCTAGATTTTTTATACTGTACAGGCTATTGAAGTTGGATGACCTCTAGATGTGACCCATGTCAAATTGACCCTCATATTCATAAACTTTTAAGTTCACAGAAAATAATAATAATAACAGAGAAATGGTATTATTTTGAATGTGTTTGAAGCAAGATCGTTGTAACTCAATAACCCCCCGCGGGTTAGGGGGAAGAATTTACCCGATGCTCCCCAGCATTGTCGTAAGAGGCGACTAACGGACTCTGTTTCTCCTTTTACCCTTGTTAAGTGTTTCTTGTGTAGAATATAGTCAATTTTTGTAAAGATTTTAGTCAAGCAGTATGTAAGTAATGTTACTGGAAACTTGCATTCTCCCAGTAAGGTAATATATTGTACTACGTTGCAAGCCCCTGGAGCAAATTTTTGATTAGTGCTTTTGTGAACAAGAAACAATTGACAAGTGGCTCTATCCCATCTCCCCCCTTTCCCCGTCGCGATATAACCTTGAATGGTGGAAAACAACGTTAAACACCAAATAAAGAAAGAAAGTAACTAAATAACTTTATCTGTGTAAGGTCACACATACAGGGTTAGATGACATCAATTCAGCTTGATAGTTTGCATTATTCAAGTTCAGATTGGGGTAGAGTTCCGGTCAATAATAGGGACAATCATTGTCTCCTTTGATTGTTCACAGAGTTTTCATGTACTGATGTAGGCATGGTCACTTTCAAAGCTAATCATAGAAATTTAACTTGGCTGTAGGGGAGATAATTTTGAGAAAATATGTGTTGTGCTAAAGATGAATTCCCACAAAGAGGAGTGCTATAATAAATCTGGTTTGTACATTTTATTGTTACTTGTTCTGGTTATAAACAGGGTGATAAAAAATTGCATTAAAACTGTTCCTGCATTGGGACATTTACCAAAAATCAACAGCTTGGTTACTCACTGTGCAAGATGGACACCTTTTCTAAAATTATTATTTAATTGTGTCTTTTACATGTTAGTGAATATTTTAAAATGTTCTTACATAAGTTTGACTATTAATGCTCTGCCGAAAAATGAATAATAAAATTTAAAACATGTGATGAACCTTTACTTTCCTACCAAATGTGACAGATTGACTGCAGCCACTGGCCTGAACGTGCACACACACATTCAATTCACACAACACAATTGATTCAGCAAAAATTGTGGCCACATTTACATCCAGTGTAATTTTTAAGGCTATGGTACTTTTTCAAGAAAGTACTGCAGTATACTATAGTAAACTACAGTAAAAGTACTATAGTACAAAATCTACAGCAAAAAAAGCACCACACTGTACTATAGTAAACTATAGTAAAAGTACTATAGTACAAATGTACCATGCCAAAAATACCACGCTGTACTATAGTAAACTATAGTACAAGTACTATAGTACAAATGTACTCTACGAAAGTACCACGCTGTACTACACTTTACTCTAGTAAACTGTAGTACATGTACTCTAGTAAACTATAGTTTACTATAGTTTACTATAGTATACTATAGTACATTTTGGCAAAAAAGTGCTCAAAATACTATAGTACATTTAAATGTACTATAGTTTACTATAGTATACTATAGTACATGTACCACAATGTACTATAGTACACACTAATGTATTGTACTATAGTACTTTTTGTACTATAGTTTGCTATAGTACTAGTACTATAGTAAACTATGGTACACCATAGTACAATTCAATGTACTATAGTACTTGTACTATAGTAAACTATAGTATACCATAGTACAATTCAATGTACCATAGTACTTGTACTATAGTAAACTATAGTATACTATAGTACAAGTACTATGGTATACTATAGTACATAGTGTAGTACTTTTTTACTTGGGAGTTCTCCCCACTTCTGCCTCCCCCGCTTCCCCCCCCCCCCCCCCCCACTTCTCCCATCATTTAGTTAATACTTGTATGCCCGTACTCTCTCCTTATCATCTTGAGAATTTCACCCATGGATAACATCAGTTTTTCCTGCCCCCTGTCCGCCTTCTCCCACGCCCTTCTCCCATCCTTTAGTTATTACGCGCATACTGGTTCTCTCGTCCGCTTCCCTGGAGGGATTGCAGGAAGGTGTGGCACTGTGCCTTTCTGAATGTGCAGCTTTGCAGACGTCATCTCTGTCTGGGGACGTTGATCTCCAGCGGCTTGTAAGTAGTTTTTATTTTTTTATTTTTTTAATACTTTTTGACCTTGGGAATATCCTCAAGGACATTTGGGCGTGCTATACCCCTGGGGGTAGCGTACGTGCAGCTACAGAGTACGTCGCACTACTCAACTTTTGTTGTTTTTGTTGCATGAACGTATTCGTGTTTTCAAGCCCTGACACTTTTCATTCGAGCTTGAGACCTGGATCGTGCGAATGCAGGGCAGGGAGGTAGGATATATATATATATATATATACATGTACTTGGTGTTTAAGGTAATGTTTTTTGACACTTAGAAGGCTCAACACAAAGTTCATTCTTGAAAATAAATTCCTCGCCGAGCTGGGATTGGACGTGTTTCAAAGTCAATGCGCTACTGGCTGAGCCAAGCACCCGTTGCCCTGCATGTCCTTTCTCTATTCTACTCCTCTTGACACCCTCCCCCCCCCTCTCACACCTCCACCACCAGGGGTTACACTAGCGCGTTGAACTGAGGCTTTCACAATGGTGGGCTTTGCAAGCGTCATCTTCTTCTGACGACCTCAGCAGGCCTGTGATGTGAGGTTCCTTTTTATAAGCGGAGCTTTACATACTTGTACCCTGGAAACTCGTTGACAATTTTGATGGATGGCCTCAGAACTTTGTGCTATAACGAGAAAGGCAAAACCGAGAACTTTGGATATGGTGTAATCACACCGGGCCTTCACGGCAGCTCTCTGTCATAGTCCAGGTTTACACGCCGTGACGTGACCTGATTCTGAGAAGTTCAAGAGGAAATGAATATTATCCCGGTGAAGAAGAAGGCCGCAGCAAACACAAAAAATACAAACAAACAAAGGAACGAATCGAACGAACAAAGGAACGAAAGAAGGAATGAACTAACAAACGAACAAACACACGAACAAACTAACGAACAAGCAGATCAAACGACCGAAAACAAACAAAGAAGCAGAGAAATAGAAGAAGAACAAAATATAAAACACAAATCAAAAACAAAAATCAAACAAAGTATAAAAAAAAAAGAACAAACAAACAAACGAACAAAAAAAGGGAAAACAAACTCATGAAAATTGAGATAATCGCCGAGGGAGTTTTGCCATTCTACGATCTCTAATAATTTAGTATCTGATGCCGAAAGAGACAAACATGCATACATGAATGCAGTGGGAGATCCATTTACTTTGAGAGAATCGTGATTTTTTTCTTTTATCATCATTAGAATTTACAGGTAAATTTTTCATTGAAATTGCTTTGCCTTCAAAATAATATCCTGCTTCGCATGTCGCGTTTCTGATTTAATACGGCATTTGTAATACCTTGGCACTCACGGGATACTATTTATCTGACCGTTTTGGGCGAGTTTCTGACGAATTTAGTGAATCTAACAAATCTTGGGAACCCACTGCACACCTTGATCGAGTTGGACGCACTTGGCACACTTTTTTTCGAAAAAGCACCACAAATATGATAATTGATTAAATTAAAGTCAGTGAATGAGCTTCAGAGCGCCTCTTCTCTCCGGTGCTGGAGATAAAAAGTAGCTCAGAAGCGCCACCTGTCGGCAATACGGCGACCGCACACAGACAGACAGACAGACAGACACTGACACACCCACACACACACACCCTCACAGACAGACACACACACGCACGCTCGCACGCACGCACGCACGCACGCAAGAACACACACACACACACGCACACACACACACACACACACACGCACGCACGCACGCACGCACTCACACACACACACGTAAACACACACACACGCACAAACACACACACACACACACACACACACACACACACACACACACACACGCGCGTGTGCGCACCCAAAAGTTAGTCAGTCAGACAGACGAATAGCACAAACTCACGATCGTAACTTTGTGTAATGTTTCTCAGTTGTTTAGGCACCCCAGACCTAACTGATTATCCGCTGTCTGCAGACTCTCAGAAATTTAATTATTCTGTTTCTGGAACCTACAGTGTTGTTCGTCGCAGGGAAATAGAGTCAAATAGGGGAAAATACCCACTCAATCACACAATGTCTGGTGTGTCCTGTGCTTTCTGATTTGTTTCAAACTTTTTTGTTTTTGTTTGGAAGAGACATACTTTCAGACCAATGTGTCATAGAGTAGCATGCCATCGCATATTCAAATGTGTTCAGCCATTATAGAAATAATGGTCTTGGTCGCTCATGCTTCGCGCTAATGTGAAAAAATAATGCGTGTGAAAAGGCTGATAAAACATAACTAGCTGAAATTTTGCTGAGTTTTTGCTGTTGCTGATGTCAACTCGGGCACTTACCAAGATTTGGTTTTCATGTTCCTTTACAGGGATTGCTTATTTGTCTTCAATTTATTTTCTTCTGTGTTTGTTTTTTCTTTCGGCTATCATTCAATTTTACTTTTTCGTTGTCATTTTTTTCTAAGTGTACACTGTGAAAGCGTCTACTTTTATGATCGCGAAATAGAGTTGCACTCTTTTTTCCTCCCTCGCCCTCCTGATCTGTTTATGGCCTCATTACCTCCATTTCCCTTTTCAATCACCCAAGATCCTCCGGTCCCACAAAGTAATCCCTCCCAGATCATCTGGCGCGAAAAGCACTCATTTCATAGAAAACTACCTTAACCACAACGACGCGGAAACCGTTCTTAGATATCTCCCGCCACGCAAGAATCATCACAGAAGATAATTTGCTACTGGGCTTTGATAGAAACAGGCAGCCAGAAATGGCCTACCATCGATTTTCTCACTTGGTTCCCGTTCTCAAATGGCGCGGTGTTTACTCGGTTAGCTGCGAAGTTTGCAAGCTGGCTTCTTTCCGGAAGACGCTGGGTCGTGTGCTGTTTATCTAGTTTTCCGGGAATGGACCTTTAGTACGACGAGAAGCGTCAATCGATCAACTTTTGGAACTTGGCTACAGTTATTCATTTACCTTGCAGGATATTGATTGAGCATTGATTGGTTTTAAGTCTGGCGAAGGGCCTGGTACATAAACTCATGTGGTCATTCCTACTTTGAGTTCTGTTGCAGGCCTACTGCGTTGGTCAGTTACCTCTGCGAAATTCAGCTACAAATCCAAAATAATGTATATCATTTCGAAATGTGTCTGTTATCATTGGCTAAAAGTCTACGGTTGTATCACATGCTAATTGCGACCAAATAATATTCGAAGCTATCCTGCGAGTAAGATGATGTCATTTTTAGCTTCGCTGGTAAGCTTCTTCTTCTTCTTGCGTTCGCCGCTTCTGATGGTGTCATGGTTGGCGTTGATGCGTGGTACCATGGTTTATTAGAGTGCGCCGTGCAGCCCAGTACCTCCGTCTTCAGCACTCGAGGTTTCTGTAGGGGTTACCTCACCCTTAGCTCATGGCCCGTACGTCCTACCCTGAGAGGGAGGAGGATTTGCCGGGATCCCACCCGGAGCTAGGGTTTTAATACGCCCATAATCGCATTAGATGAGTCCCGTCGAAGGGCGATGGCACATTTCGAAGAGAGTAGCAGTGCCGCCTGCTACCCCACTCCACCCTGGTAGGAAACACCGCCAGTTTGGTCCACGGCCGCAAGCGGCTGGTCTTCATATCTGAAGTCCGTTCCCCTATCCGCCACCCGGGGACGCGCTGGGTTGGGGGTGGTCGCCCCACTGAAAATCCCACACTGGGTTAAAGAAGTTCAGCCTGTCCCAGCTGGTAAGCAAGAATGGTTTTTTTTAGTACTTTTGACGTGGTAAAGGTATTATTAAAAAAAACATATAACAAAACAAGAAATAGAAGTTATTCATTCGCTCGGCTTCCTGCACGGTTGGCCTAGTGGTAAGGCGTCCGCCCCGTGATCGGGAGGTCGTGGGTTCGAACCCCGGCCGGGTCATACCTAAGACTTTAAAATTGGCAATCTAGTGGCTGCTCCGCCTGGCGTCTGGCATTATGGGGTTAGTGCTAGGACTGGTTGGTCCGGTTTCAGAATAATGTGATTGGGTGAGACGTGAAGCCTGTGCTGCGACTTCTGTCTTGTGTGTGGCGCACGTTATATGTCAAAGCAGCACCGCCCTGATATGGCCCTTCGTGGTCGGCTTCCTGACGAGTGGACGTAAACTGATAGAACTATCAAGATAAGTTTTGTGTGACTATTTGTGTGTCTGTTCACTTTAAAAGACTGTTGGGTCGAAATATCTGTGAATGTATTGTTTTGTCAATAACAAACGTTCCAACAACCTACCTTTCTTGTTTTTTGATTCTGAATTTTGGAACGTTGGTCTCTTTGTTTTTGGATAGGAAATAGAAGTGTTATCCCTTAAAAAAACAAACTCACCCTGATATTTTTAATTCATTAATTTAGTTGATCATAGTTATGTTTAATGCAATGAACAAAATATCCCGGCCTGGCCGCTTTTACATTTATCAGGTAACCTAAAGTCAGTCCTTGTTTGTCAAATTAGTCACAAGGTACACTTAAATGGTAATCATGTCTTTTATCAAATCCACATTATTGTGCCAGTTTCTCTTGAGTTGCACTCTAAACTGAAGTGTTTCACTTTTATACACGTACACCCTCTTTGTAAATAGTTTGACCACAGTTTGATCTAGTAAATAATTCTACTTGCAAAAGTAGCACACATGGTAAACACAATGGGCAATAGTGTTTAACATTTGTGCTACGTTCTCTGGTAGAATTACGCTGTGTTCGCTCGCCTCATCATTTTCTACAAGTTCCATCACGGTGAACTCACCATCAACTCCACCAGGAAACCTTCCCCCAGTCCCCCCCCCCCCCCTCCACCAGATCAACTCGCTAAACCCACGCTGAGGCTTACAAACTTCCAGCCTGCAAAACAGCATACAGACAGCAGTCTTTCTTCTCTCGCACCATTGGCGAGTGGAACGCCCTCCCACCACAGGCAGTATTATCAGCCTCGGTGGAAGCCTTCAAAACCCAGATCTAGACACCCTTTCCACTCCCAAAACCCTCCCTAGCCCCATAAACAAAATCATCCAATCGGAAGGTTTTTGGCATTAATTAGTGAGATATCTGCTGCTTGATCAGCCAGTTTAAAATCATTCGTTACGAAACACTATTCCATAGAACACAAAAAACAAAGAGTTTGAAATGATTCCACTTGTACAAATCTGAATTGTCCTCCACAATGTTTACATGAGCATATCTTCAATCATTGTCAATATCGAGAACATTTGAGAAAAAACAATTCATGGCCAAAAACAAAAACAAACATTTATAGATATGGCTCCCCTCTTGATATTTTATGCATTTTTGAGAGGGAATTGTTATATAGAAAAGTTGTTTAAAAAACATTTAGATATAGTAATGTTAATGTTATAGTAAAAACATTACTTAAAAAAAAAAAAATCAATGAAGAAGGATGCTCCCCGCCAACAAAAACAAAAAACAAAAACAAAAAAGGCAAAAAAGAAAGGGTTGAAGCAGCCTGCATGCAACTGAGATTAAAAAAAAAAAAAAAAAAACTGGACAGAAATATGCAAAGTGTTTCTCGTGAGTTTTTCAGATGATTTGAGTAAGCATGCCATCCTGTATGCGTATGAAACATTATTTTGAAGGATTTACGCAGGCACACAGAGATACTTCAGGTCGAGAGAGTAAGCCCATAATTCAATTCATTTATTTTTTGTTGATTTTTTTTTTTTTTTTTTTTTTTTTTTTTACATTTAGTCAAGTTTTGACTAAATGTTTTAACATAGAGGGGGAATCGAGACGAGGGTCGTGGTGTATATGCGTGTGTGTGTGTGTGTGTGTGTGTGTGTGTGTGTGTGTGTGTGTGTGTGTGTGTGTGTGTGTGTGTGTGTGTGTGTGTGTGTGTGTAGAGCGATTCAGAATAAACTACTGGACCGATCTTAATGACATTTTACATGAGAGTTCCTGGGAATGATATCCCCAGATGTTTTTTTATATTTTCGATAAATGTCTTTGATGACGTCATATTCGGCTTTTTGTAAAAGTTGAGGCGGCACTGTCACACCCTCATTTTTCAATGAAATGTATTGAAATTTTGGCCAAGTAATCTTCGACGAAGGCCGGACTTTGGTATTGCATTTCAGCTTGGAGGCTTACAAATTAATTGATGACTTTGGTCATTAAAAGTCTGAAAATTTTAATTAAAATTATATTTTTATAAAACGATCCAAAAACAATTTCATCTTATTCTGCATCATTTTGTGATTAAAAAACCCCATATGAATATGTTATATTTGGATTACAAACAAGGTCTGAAAATTAAAAATATAAACATTATGATCAAAATTAATTTTTCGAAATCGATTTGAAAACAATTTCATCTTATTCCTTGTCGGTTCCTGATTCCAAACAACATATAGGTATGATATGTTTGGATTTAAAACAAGCTCAACAAGTTAACAAGTCGCGTAAGGCAAAAATACAACATTTAGTCAAGTAGCTGTCGAACTCACAGAATGAAACTGAACGCAATGCAACGCAGCAATACTCGTAGCATCGTCAGTCCACCGCTCATGGCAAAGGCAGTGAAATTGACAAGAAGAGCGGGGTAGTAGTTGCGCTGAGAAGGATAGCACGCTTTTCTGTACCTCTCTTTGTTTTAACTTTCTGAGCGTGTTTTTAATCCAAACATATCATATCTATATGTTTTTGGAATCAGGAACCGACAAGGAATAAGACGAAAGTGTTTTTAAATTGATTTTGAAAATTTAATTTTGATCATAATTTTTATATTTTTAATTTTCAGAGCTTGTTTTTAATCCAAATATATTATATTTATATGTTTTTGTAATCAGAAAATGATGGAGAATAAGATGAACGTAAATTTGGATCGTTTTATAAATTTTTATTTTTTTTTTACACTTTTCAGATTTTTAATGACCAAAGTCATTAATTAATTTTTATGCCACCAAGTTGAAATGCAATACCCAAGTCCGCGCTTCGTCGGAAATTACTTGACCAAAATTTCAATCAATTTGGTTGAAAAATGAGAGCGTGACAGTGCCGCCTCAACTTTCACGAAAAGCTGGATATGACGTCATCAAAGACATTTATCAAAAAAATGAAAAACACGTCTGAGGATATCATACCCAGGAACTCTCATGTCAAATTTCATAAAGATCGGTCAAGTAGTTTAGTCTGAATCGCTCTACACACACACACAGACAGACAGACAGACAGACACACACACACACACACATACATCACGACCCTCGTCTCGATTCCCCCCTCTACGTTAAAACATTTAGTCAAAACTTGACTAAATGTAAAAAGAATAGAGATAAAGAAAAGTGTACTATCCTTCTCAGCGCAACTACTACCCCGCTCTTCTGGCTTGTCAATTTCACTGCCTTTGCCACGAGCGGTGGACTGACGATGCTACGAGTATACGGTCTTGCTGTAAAAATGCAGTGCGTTCAGTTTCATTCTGTGAGTTCGACAGATTGACTAAATGTTGTATTTTCGACTAACGCGACTTGTTGCTATCTTTCTCTCTCTTTTCCCCTGTTTAATTCAGTAAGAAGTGTAGGCGCATCCAAGGTCATTATGCGAGTAACTAACGACGTTTCAGGGAATCTCCGTTGCAGCGTTTTGTGACGTTAACAACATTGCAGCAGCCGCGCTTCCCTGGGGCACTCCTTAAGTTTGGGATGCAACTGCAAGAGACTTGCAGCAAGCCGATTAACGATAGTTTGAAAGCTTTTGATGCCGCAATTTCTTGTCCCTCTGACTTATTGATTCCTGGTCCATTTGGCCGGATTTCATGGAAGATCCAATTTTCCATTTTTGCCGGGAAGAATCTAATCAGGCAGTGAACCGTCATGCAATACACGTTTAAAGCGGCATTTTCGTTTGTATGAGTTTTGTAGAAAGAAATGGCTATTTTTGGGACCCTATCTTTCGCCACACAAAAAGACACCCATCCACACACTCTCGTATGCACTCCAGCACACAAGCACCCACGCTTGTTCACAAGTACGTACACTGGCACGCCCACACACACACACACACACACACACCCACACGCACGCACGCACGCACGCACACACACACACACACACACACACACACACACACACACACACACACATATATAAACGCACGCTCACAAACGCGCCCAGACTTGTTTGTTTTAAGAATAAACTAAAATGTATCAGGTTTTGTTTATTGCTTGGTATTTTTTGTTAACCACAATTCGCATTCTTCCTTTTTTTCTGAAACTTCTGAATTATCGTTGATTTAATTTCCACTGGGCATTTTAATTGATTGTTACTGTCACTGTTTGGTTTTGCCTTATTTTTGTGTGTTTTCTTTTTTTAGACCACACGGTAATCTTATTCAACTTATCTCTTCCAATCCATTTCATATCTGTCCCGTTGCTGGAAAACGTGGGTCGCGTCCTCCTGGTGGAAAGCTAGCAGCAACAAGAGTCGAGCTACCCAGGTGTGTGTGTGTGTGTGTGTGTGTGTGTGTGTGTGTGTGTGTGTGTGTGTGTGTGTGTGTGTGTGTGTGTGAGTGTGTGTGTGTGTGTGTGTGTGTAAGTGTTTGTGTGTGTGTGTGTGTGTGTGTGTGTTTGTGTGTGTGTGTGTGTGTGTGTGTGTGTGTGTGTGTGTGTGTGTGTGTGTGTGTGTGTTATACAACCACCTGCACTTCTGCCAGGATCACCGAGGTCTTTTACGCGCCAAGGCTGTGACACGGGGTGGGACATGGATGCTGTCTCTGAGCTATCAAGCCTGAGTCTCGACGGTTTTCTTTTCATTTATACCTGTTGCATGTTGCTGCTTGATTCTCATCACTCGATTTTGCTGTTCATGATAGTGATGCTGTCGCATTGGTTATAAGATATTGGGCTTCATTGTTGGTAGTCTTCAGCATGCCGTTGATCGTGTCTTATACCCCCATTCCACACATCCGTTCCCAGCCGCCATGAGGACGGCTGCCACAACGATGAGACGTTTTTGGCATCTTTGAGCAGCGTCTGACCGTACCGGCAGCCGTCCTCAGGACGGCTGGGAACGGAAGCTAGGACGGATGTGTGGAATGGGGGTATGACAACGCAGTGTGTGAGAGCGCTAGCGTTGCGTTACCATTGCGTTAAGTTCCATTAACGATCCATGAGTTCCGTTGCCGATGTGTTAAGGTTCCATTACCGTTCATTTGGAACGGGCGGGGAATGGCTAAATTTTTGAACATGCAGCCCGAAGTCACCCGTCCCAACCGTTCAAATGAGTTCCGTTAACGTCTATTGGCGTTCCATCAAGGTCCCCTCCCTATCCCTCCCATTGCCCTGCCGTTTGTTTGTTTGTTTGTTTGCTTAACGCCCAGCCGACCACGAAGGGCCATATCAGAGCGGTGCTGCTTTGACATTTAACGTGCGCCACACACAAGACAGAAGTCGCAGCACAGGCTTCATGTCTCACCCAGTCACATTATTCTGACACCGGACCAACCAGTCCTAGCACTAACCCCATAATGCCAGACGCCAGGCGGAGCAGCCACTAGATTGCCAATTTTAAAGTCTTAGGTATATTGCCGTGCCGTTCCTTGGTCGGTACGGGAATGGGACCTAGAACGGCTGTGTGGAATGGGGGTATTAGATCTTGCTGCACTGGTCATCGTCAGTGACTGTGCTGCCTTTTGTCTTGGTTTGCTAGTCTGCATATCCCCAACGGAAACAGACAGACAAAATGTCTTGTATCTGTCTTGTATTTATTCATATCATTGTTTTAGTGGCTGTCTTTTTGTGTGCGCTAGCTTGAAGGGTATTGTTTTCGGCAGTCTTGTGGTGCCAGTTTCGTCTTGTACTAAGATTCAAAAAAAGAAGTAAAACAAGTCGCGTAAGGCGAAAATACAATATTTAGTCAAGTAGCTGTCGAACTCACAGAATGAAACTGAGCGCAATGCCATTTTACTCGTAGCATCGTCAGGCCACCGCTCATGGCAAAGGCAGTTAAATTGACAAGAAGAGCGGGGTAGTAGTTGCGCTAAGAAGGATAGCACGCTTTTCTGTACCTCTCTTTGTTTTAACTTTCTGAGCGTGTTTTTAATCCAAACATATCATATCTATATGTTTTTGGAATCAGGAACCGACAAGGAATAAGATGAAAGTGTTTTTAAATTGATTTGGACAATTTAATTTTGATAATAATTTTTATATATTTAATTTTCAGAGCTTGTTTTTAATCCGAATATAACATATTTATATGTTTTTGGAATCAGCAAATGATGGAGAATAAGATAAACGTAAATTTGGATCGTTTTATAAATTTTTATTTTTTTTTACAATTTTCAGATTTTTAATGACCAAAGTCATTAATTAATTTTTAAGCCACCAAGCTGAAATGCAATACCGAACCCCGGGCTTCGTCGAAGATTACTTGACCAAAATTTCAACCAATTTGGTTGAAAAATGAGGGCGTGACAGTGCCGCCTCAACTTTCACGAAAAGCCGGATATGACGTCATCAAAGACATTTATCAAAAAAATGAAAAAAACGTATGGGGATTTCATACCCAGGAACTCTCATGTCAAATTTCATAAAGATCGGTCCAGTAGTTTAGTCTGAATCGCTCTACACACACACACACACACACACACACACACACACGCACGCACGCACGCACATACACCACGACCCTCGTTTCGATTCCCCCTCGATGTTAAAATATTTAGTCAAAACTTGACTAAATATAAAAAGAAAAGAAAACAAGACTTGTTTCTTATTCGTCTTCGTTTTCTTCTCCAAACTCTTTCCTTCTTTCTTTCTTTTTATATTTAGTCAAGTTTTGACTAAATATTTTAACATCGAGGGGGAATCGAAACGAGGGTCGTGGTGTATGTGCGTCTGTCTGTCTGTGTGTGTGTGTAGAGCGATTCAGACTAAACTACTGGACCGATCTTTATGAAATTTGACATGAGAGTTCCTGGGTATGAAATCCCCATACGTTTTTTTCATTTTTTTGATACATGTCTTTGATGACGTCATATCCGGCTTTTCGTGAAAGTTGAGGCGGCACTGTCACGCCCTCATTTTTCAACCAAATTGGTTGAAATTTTGGTCAAGTAATCTTCGACGAAGCCCGGACTTCGGTATTGCATTTCAGCTTGGTGGCTTAAAAATTAATTAATGACTTTGGTCATTAAAAATCTGAAAATTGTAAAAAAAAATTAAAATTTATAAAACGATCCAAATTTACGTTTATCTTATTCTCCATCATTTGCTGATTCCAAAAACATATAAATAAGTTATATTCGGATTAAAAACAAGCTCTGAAAATTAAATATATAAAAATTATTATCAAAATTAAATTGTCCAAATCAATTTAAAAACACTTTCATCTTATTCCTTGTCGGTTCCTGATTCCAAAAACATATAAATATGATATGTTTGGATTAAAAACACGCTCAGAAAGTTAAAACAAAGAGAGGTACAGAAAAGCGTGCTATCCTTCTTAGCGCAACTACTACCCCGCTCTTCTTGTCAATTTCACTGCCTTTGCCATGAGCGGTGGACTGACGATGCTACGAGTATACGGTCTTGCTGAAAAATGGCATTGCGTTCAGTTTCATTCTGTGAGTTCGACAGCTACTTGACAAAATATTGTATTTTCGCCTTACGCGACTTGTTCTTTCTTTCTTTCTTTCTTTCCTTCGTTCTTTCATTTTTATATTTAGTCAAGTTTTGACTAAATATTTTAACATCGAAGGGGAATCGAAACGAGGGTATGGTGTATGTGCGTGTGTCTGTGTGTGTGTCTGTGTGTCTGTGTGTGTGTGTAGAGCGATTCAGACTAAACTACTGGACCGATCTTTATGAAATTTGACATGAGAGTTCCTGGGTAAGAAATCCCCGAACGTTTTTTTCATTTTTTTGATAAATGTCTTTGATGACGTCATATCCGGCTTTTCGTGAAAGTTGAGGCGGCACTGTCACGCCCTCATTTTTCAACCAAATTGGTTGAAATTTTGGTCAAGTAATCTTCGACGAAGCCCGGGGTTCGGTATTGCATTTCAGCTTGGTGGCTTAAAAATTAATTTATGACTTTGGTCATTAAAAATCGGAAAATTGTAAAAAAAAAATAAAAATTTATAAAACGATTCAAATTTACGTTTATCTTATTCTCCATCATTTGCTGATTCCAAAAACATATAAATATGTTATATTCGGATTAAAAACAAGCTCTGAAAATTAAATATATAAAAATTATTATCAAAATTTTTTTTTCGAAATCAATTTAAAAACACTTTCATCTTATTCCTTGTCGGTTCCTGATTCCAAAAACATATAGATATGATATGTTTGGATTAAAAACACGCTCAGAAAGTTAAAACAAAGAGAGGTACAGAAAAGCGTGCTATCCTTCTTAGCGCAACTACTACCCCGCTCTTCTTGTCAATTTCACTGCCTTTGCCATGAGCGGTGGACTGACGATGCTACGAGTATACGGTCTTGCTGAAAAAGGGCAGCTACTTGACTAAATATTGTATTTTCGCCTTACGCGACTTGTTATATTTAGTCAAGTTTTGACTAAATATTTTAACATCGAGGGGGAATCGAAACGAGGGTCGTGGTGTATGTGCGTCTGTCTGTCTGTGTGTGTGTGTAGAGCGATTCAGACTAAACTACTGGACCGATCTTTATGAAATTTGACATGAGAGTTCCTGGGTATGAAATCCCCATACGTTTTTTTCATTTTTTTGATACATGTCTTTGATGACGTCATATCCGGCTTTTCGTGAAAGTTGAGGCGGCACTGTCACGCCCTCATTTTTCAACCAAATTGGTTGAAATTTTGGTCAAGTAATCTTCGACGAAGCCCGGACTTCGGTATTGCATTTCAGCTTGGTGGCTTAAAAATTAATTAATGACTTTGGTCATTAAAAATCTGAAAATTGTAAAAAAAAATTAAAATTTATAAAACGATCCAAATTTACGTTTATCTTATTCTCCATCATTTGCTGATTCCAAAAACATATAAATAAGTTATATTCGGATTAAAAACAAGCTCTGAAAATTAAATATATAAAAATTATTATCAAAATTAAATTGTCCAAATCAATTTAAAAACACTTTCATCTTATTCCTTGTCGGTTCCTGATTCCAAAAACATATAAATATGATATGTTTGGATTAAAAACACGCTCAGAAAGTTAAAACAAAGAGAGGTACAGAAAAGCGTGCTATCCTTCTTAGCGCAACTACTACCCCGCTCTTCTTGTCAATTTCACTGCCTTTGCCATGAGCGGTGGACTGACGATGCTACGAGTATACGGTCTTGCTGAAAAATGGCATTGCGTTCAGTTTCATTCTGTGAGTTCGACAGCTACTTGACAAAATATTGTATTTTCGCCTTACGCGACTTGTTCTTTCTTTCTTTCTTTCTTTCCTTCGTTCTTTCATTTTTATATTTAGTCAAGTTTTGACTAAATATTTTAACATCGAAGGGGAATCGAAACGAGGGTATGGTGTATGTGCGTGTGTCTGTGTGTGTGTCTGTGTGTCTGTGTGTGTGTGTAGAGCGATTCAGACTAAACTACTGGACCGATCTTTATGAAATTTGACATGAGAGTTCCTGGGTAAGAAATCCCCGAACGTTTTTTTCATTTTTTTGATAAATGTCTTTGATGACGTCATATCCGGCTTTTCGTGAAAGTTGAGGCGGCACTGTCACGCCCTCATTTTTCAACCAAATTGGTTGAAATTTTGGTCAAGTAATCTTCGACGAAGCCCGGGGTTCGGTATTGCATTTCAGCTTGGTGGCTTAAAAATTAATTTATGACTTTGGTCATTAAAAATCGGAAAATTGTAAAAAAAAATAAAAATTTATAAAACGATCCAAATTTACGTTTATCTTATTCTCCATCATTTGCTGATTCCAAAAACATATAAATATGTTATATTCGGATTAAAAACAAGCTCTGAAAATTAAATATATAAAAATTATTATCAAAATTTTTTTTTCGAAATCAATTTAAAAACACTTTCATCTTATTCCTTGTCGGTTCCTGATTCCAAAAACATATAGATATGATATGTTTGGATTAAAAACACGCTCAGAAAGTTAAAACAAAGAGAGGTACAGAAAAGCGTGCTATCCTTCTTAGCGCAACTACTACCCCGCTCTTCTTGTCAATTTCACTGCCTTTGCCATGAGCGGTGGACTGACGATGCTACGAGTATACGGTCTTGCTGAAAAAGGGCAGCTACTTGACTAAATATTGTATTTTCGCCTTACGCGACTTGTTATATTTAGTCAAGTTTTGACTAAATATTTTAACATCGAGGGGGAATCGAAACGAGGGTCGTGGTGTATGTGCGTCTGTCTGTCTGTGTGTGTGTGTAGAGCGATTCAGACTAAACTACTGGACCGATCTTTATGAAATTTGACATGAGAGTTCCTGGGTATGAAATCCCCATACGTTTTTTTCATTTTTTTGATACATGTCTTTGATGACGTCATATCCGGCTTTTCGTGAAAGTTGAGGCGGCACTGTCACGCCCTCATTTTTCAACCAAATTGGTTGAAATTTTGGTCAAGTAATCTTCGACGAAGCCCGGACTTCGGTATTGCATTTCAGCTTGGTGGCTTAAAAATTAATTAATGACTTTGGTCATTAAAAATCTGAAAATTGTAAAAAAAAATTAAAATTTATAAAACGATCCAAATTTACGTTTATCTTATTCTCCATCATTTGCTGATTCCAAAAACATATAAATAAGTTATATTCGGATTAAAAACAAGCTCTGAAAATTAAATATATAAAAATTATTATCAAAATTAAATTGTCCAAATCAATTTAAAAACACTTTCATCTTATTCCTTGTCGGTTCCTGATTCCAAAAACATATAAATATGATATGTTTGGATTAAAAACACGCTCAGAAAGTTAAAACAAAGAGAGGTACAGAAAAGCGTGCTATCCTTCTTAGCGCAACTACTACCCCGCTCTTCTTGTCAATTTCACTGCCTTTGCCATGAGCGGTGGACTGACGATGCTACGAGTATACGGTCTTGCTGAAAAATGGCATTGCGTTCAGTTTCATTCTGTGAGTTCGACAGCTACTTGACAAAATATTGTATTTTCGCCTTACGCGACTTGTTTTCTTCTTTGTTTGTTTGTTTGTTTGTTTTGTTTCTTTGTTTCTTTCTTTGTTTCTTTCGTTCTTTCTTTCTTTCTTTCTTTCTTTCTTTCTTTCTCTGTCTTGTTCTGCCTTCCTGTCTTTTTTGACGTGCGCAATCGTTTGGTTTTAGATTTGTTTGCCTTGTCCCATCATTCAGAAAAACTGAAATAGCCTGTCCGTTGCCGCTTTAACACGTCAGAACCAAGCCGTGTGAGAGTGGCCATTTTGAAGAGCTGCATGGAATCCCAATTACTTGGCACTACGGTGGCTGAATTTTCTGATGAAGTAGCCGATGCAACGGAAGGGATTCGTATTTCAGGAAACTTAAAAATCATTTGGCGATTTGTTGGTAGAAGGATTGCTTCTAGTTTGCCTCTCTGCGTTTGTGTGTGCTTGTTTTGATAACTGTCGCAAAAAAAGCAAATTGGCATTTCGATTTCGGGATCATTATTTTGTGTTGAAATAAAATTGATAACTAGGCTTTAGAGTGTTTTCGTATTCCGTACCTCAAGAATCACGTCAAACTACGTAATGAAGCAAGAACTTCAAACCAGGCTGATCTGTGGTAGCTGCGGTGTTACTCATAAAAAAGTAAACAACAAAATAAATACATGGAAATCAACTGAACACCCATTCTCAGCAATGAAGTGCAATTGCTGTCGCCGTTGGTGATTTTCAAACGCAAAGGCTGTTCAATAATTTTAAACTGTCATTGTATACTCAGGTATGCGGCGATTTAGATAGCTGGTAAATTCATAATTTATGATTTCATAACGCCTGTCCTTAATTGGGCGAAGTCGACTTCTGGAAACCGGCACGGTTGGCCTAGTGGTAAGGCGTCCGCCCCGTGATCGGGAGGTCGTGGGTTCGAACCCCGGCCGGGTCATACCTAAGACTTTAAAATTGGCAATCTAGTGGCTGCTCCGCCTGGCGTCTGGCATTATGGGGTTAGTGCTAGGACTGGTTGGTCCGGTGTCAGAATAATGTGACTGGGTGAGACATGAAGCCTGTGCTGCGACTTCTGTCTTGTGTGTGACGCACGTTAAATGTCAAAGCAGCACCGCCCTGATATGGCCCTTTGTGGTCGGCTGGGCGTTAAGCAAACAAACAAAAAACTTCTGGAAGCTGGCCGCACGAGGTTTTAGCACTGTTTTATCGGTATCTTCGCTAAGTCGACTTCTGGAAGCTGACCGCACGAGGCTTTAGCACTGTTTTATCGGTATCTTCGCTAAGTCGACTTCTGGAAGCTGGCCGCACGAGGCTTTAGCACTGTTTTATCGGTATCTTCGCTAAGTCGACTTCTGGAAGCTGGCCGCACGAGGCTTTAGCACTGTTTTATCGGTATCTTCGGGAAGTCGACTTCTGGAAGCTGGCCGCACGAGGCTTTAGCACTGTTTTATCGGTATCTTCGCTAAGTCGACTTCTGGAAGTTGGCCGCACGAGGCTTTAGCACTGTTTTATCGGTATCTTCGCTAAGTCGACTTCTGGAAGCTGGCCGCACGAGGCTTTAGCACTGTTTTATCGGTATCTTCGGGAAGTCGACTTCTGGAAGCTGGCCGCACGAGGCTTGAGCACTGTTTTATCGGTATCTTCGGGAAGTCGACTTCTGGAAGCTGGCCGCACGAGGCTTTAGCACTGTTTTATCGGTATCTTCGGGAAGTCGACTTCTGGAAGCTGGCCGCACGAGGCTTTAGCACTGTTTTATCGGTATCTTCGGGAAGTCGACTTCTGGAAGCTGGCCGCACGAGGCTTTAGCACTGTTTTATCGGTATCTTCGGGAAGTCGACTTCTGGAAGCTGGCCGCACGAGGCTTTAGCACTGTTTTATCGGTATCTTCGGGAAGTCGACTTCTGGAAGCTGGCCGCACGAGGCTTTAGCACTGTTTTATCGGTATCTTCGGGAAGTCGACTTCTGGAAGCTGGCCGCACGAGGCTTTAGCACTGTTTTATCGGTATCTTCGGGAAGTCGACTTCTGGAAGCTGGCCGCACGAGGCTTTAGCACTGTTTTATCGGTATCTTCGGGAAGTCGACTTCTGGAAGCTGGCCGCACGAGGCTTTAGCACTGTTTTATCGGTATCTCCGGGAAGTCGACTTCTGGAAGCTGGCCGCACGAGGCTTTAGCACTGTTTTATCGGTATCTTCGGGAAGTCGACTTCTGGAAGCTGGCCGCACGAGGCTTTAGCACTGTTTTATCGGTATCTTCGGGAAGTCGACTTCTGGAAGCTGGCCGCACGAGGCTTTAGCACTGTTTTATCGGTATCTTCGCGAAGTATACTTCTGGAAGCTGGCCGCACGAGGCTTTAGCACTGTTTTATCGGTATCTTCGCGAAGTCGACTTCGGGATCAATGAAGGGCCGCCTTTAGTGTGTGAACTTCGACATACTGAACATTCAAACGTACTGTTAAATAAAAGATTCATCTTTGTAGCCAGAACACATAGTATGCGTTCTTTAAAATGATGCAAATACCTAAGCTACCTTTCGCACACAAATACTTCCGAACCTGATAGCCAGGCAGCTTAGCGATATGATGGGGACCGACTTGACAAAAGTGTCAAACTTTGTGAGGCAATTCTGTGGACCCTACTTATTAATTTTTTGCTAGGCCCCATCAAATTTGGCCAATGCAGCCCAGTCATGTGACGTCATCAATTTTTCCATAGCAGTAATAGGGGAAAATACTGCATTTACATGTCTGAGCAAGATGTTTTAAAAATGTAAAGGCAATATGATCAATTCAATGAATACAATCAGAAAAGGATACATTTCAAATAACTTTTTAATCAATAAACATTCATATTTTTTCGAGATATTTGTTTATGGTTTGACAAAACTCGAAAATAAGGCCAAAAAAATCATGTCGCGACATTGTACGTAACTTGCTTCCATAGTATTCGTGAACATGACAATTAAACATGAATTTGTTTCAGAAATATTAGTGTTTATAACTGCTTATTCAGCCCCTTAAAGTTTTCAACATTTAGGAAAACGTCTTTAAAGCAATTCTGGCACTACTGATGATGTACATCGGCAACCGCAGCTGGTACGAGTATGTGGATATCCATTGATTTATTTGTCACAGCTGCACTTGCACCATCTTGTGCATTGCCATCCAGCTTTCCTGCAACCACATGCTCTTTCACCCTTGCATGCACATTTGACTAGTTGCGGGCTGCAAGCTTCAGATGCTATTGGTAGTGTCGTCCAAAAAGGGAGCCGGCCAAGCCTTGCTGTCCTTGTCCAGAGTCCAGCCCCATCCCTCTGGAGATAGTGCTTGCTGCTGGGCCTGGTCAGCAATGGTCCAAATGCTTGCCTGGTAGACAGCACGGTTTGAATGCTGTAATAATGCTCCCTGTGTGGGAGGAAGGGCTTCCATCATCATCTAGTGTCTCTGTGGCAAAACAGCTCTCTGCAGACCTCATCAACAGAGCTCAGCTGGCTGGTTTTGTCATACAGGACAACTGTGAAGCGTTCCAGCAATTTGAAGTGGTGGCTGTTCAACTCCATGGCAACGAAAGGATTCTCTGCAATGAACCTAAAGGCCTCTGTTACTGCAGGATAACATTTCCATGCAGCCCATGCAGACAGTTTTCCTTTGCCAAAAAAGGCAGAGACCGTGTCGCAACCGGTGAAGCTGAGGAAAGTGGGGAGGGCTGTAGACTTTTCCTCTCCAAGGGCTAGAGCAATGGCATTGATGTGAAAGTACGTGAAATTCTTTCCTGTGCCGAAAGCAATCCAAATCTCTGCCGCTGGACACATTGCTTGAAGCTTGCGGAAATTTCCAATGATGATGACGATGACGTCAGTGTCCACAGTGCGAACAAAACAAGCACAGGACCCAGTCTGCAGTGCATTTTGTAGATGCAGCAGTATCTTTGTGTCTGCTTCCTCATGATCATTGTCTGGCTTCAGTAAAGTAGACCCGATCCGATTTCCGATGTTCCAATGACCTCAAAATGCCGGGCATACATATGTTAAAGCGTAATTGGGCCATAGGTAGCGACGACTTTGTCTTTCCAAGTCTTGCGGAGTTCTTTTTGCGACTTTCATGGTAAGTTATTTCCTTGTTCGCTTCTTCAGGGGGGACTGTACGTACGTGCTATTTGTCTTTGCCGCAGCTTATTCCCCCATATACTCTGTCCGGTTGTTGTTGAATTTATACCATGCGTCCCAACAACTGTTGTCACTGGGGCTGGCCCAGGAATTAAAGGGTCAAGAGAACATTTGAGAGCGGCGATTGCGATTATAGGGCTACCTTCTACATGACTCCTACATCGGCACCATCGTCCTTCTCAGTATAGGCATACTCAACAGCTTGGCAATCATGGTGGTCAGTATGCGCGGCACCATTCGTGACAGTCGGCCAAATTGCTGGAACGCTTCACAGTTGTCCTGTATGACAAAACCAGCCAGCTGGGCTCTGTTGATGAGGCCCGCAGAGAGCTGTTGTGCCACAGAGACAAGATGATGACGGAAGCCCTTCCTCCCACACAGGGAGCATTATTACAGCATTCAAACCGTGCTGTCTACCAGGCAAGCATTTGGACCACTGCTGACTAGGCCCAGCAGCAAGCACCATCTCCAGAGGAATGGGGCTGGACTCTGGACAAGGACAGCAAGGCTTGGCTCCCTTTTTGGACGACACTGCCAATAGCATCTGAAGCTTGCAGCCAACTAGTCAAATGTGCATGCAAGGGTGCAAGAGGATGTGGCACCACATGTGGTTGCAGGAAAGCTGGATGGCAATGCACAAGATGGTGCAAGTGCAGCTGTGACAAATAGATCAATGGATATCCACATACTCGTACCAGCTGCGGTTGCCGATGTACATGCCAGAATTGCTTTAAAGACGTTTTCCTAAATGTTGAAAATTTTAAGGGGCTGAATAAGCAGTTATAAACACTAATATTTCTGAAACAAAGATATGTTTAATTGTCATGTTCATTGATACTATGGAAGCAAGTTACGTACAATGTCGCGACGTGATTTTTGGGGCCTTATTTTCGAGTTTTGTCAAACCATAAACAAATATCTCGCAAAAATATGAATGTTTATAACATTATTTGAAATGTATCCTTTTCTGATTTTATTCATTGCATTGATCATATCGCCTTTACATTTTTAAAACATCTTGCTTAGACATGAAAATGCAGTATTTTCCTCTATTAATGCTATGGAAAAATTGATGACGTCACATGACTGGGCTGCATTGGCCAAATTTGATGGGGCCTAGCAAAAAATTAATAAGTAGGGTCTACAGAATTGCCTCACAAAGTTTGACACTTTTGTCAGATCTGTCCCCATCCGGTCAAAAAATCGACGTAAGCTGCCTAGCTATGAGTTATTCATGCCTAGCACAGGACGAGCACACTTTTGCTTAATGGAGGAAAACATACTAGCGTGGTTTCATCATCAAAATGCTTTTTGGTACCGCCAATCAAAATAAAGGGCGATATTTAAGTTACCGATACCAGCGTGAACAATCTCTAAAAATAAGAAATGAATATTGAATTCACAAAACATAATGAAAGAATGATGAATGTTGAAAGCATTCGTGCATACAAATATATATACATAAAGAACAGAGAAAAAGACTATCAGTATAACTGTCCTTTGTCAGTTCAGTTTTCGTCAATTCTAAGGTCGTAATTGCACCTCATTGCTAAGTGCCGAGAACGGGCATGAAAGATTAAACTGTTGTTTCGATTACAACGTTCTGCCGCTTTGGTAGGTTACGTTACTTCCAGACGCCTAACAGTTGTCAAGAAACCGCCATTCACAAAAACAAACAGACAAACAAAAACAAACAAACAAACAAACAAACAACCAAGGAAACAAACAAACAAAGACACAAACAAACAAGCAAACAAACAAACAAACAAGCTAGCTAGCAAGCAAGCAAACAAACAAACAAACAAGCTAGCTAGCAAGCAAGCAAACAAACAAACACACAAACAAACAAACCATCAAACAACCAAACAAGCACACAAGACATCACATCAAACAAAAAAAAACAGCAAACGTTTAATGGCCGATTGGGTTTTGTTCATGAATCGTAAAATACAAGCAAAAACAAAAACTTCTCTCAACTTAACTCGACATGCCTCAGTCTTAAAATAGGATTATGGCGGAGATTTCGCTCTTCAAATGGCAGCTTGCTCTCATCAACAGGCCAGTAAGAAACGCAGCTCATTCTGACAATGGCTACTTACACTCACCAACAAAGCCACTAAGTCACGCAGCGCATTCTGAGAAAAACTGCTTCCACTTACCAAAAAAGACACTACAAAACGCAATGCATTCTGAGAAAAACTGCTTCCACTTACCAAAAAAGCCACTAAAAAACGCAATGCATTCTGAGAAAAACTGTTTCCACTTACCAAAAAAGCCACTAAAAAACGCAATGTATTCTGAGAAAAAACTGCTTCCACTTACCAAAAAGGCCTTTAAGAAACGCAGCGCATCATGGCAATGACTGCTTGCTCTCACAAAAAAAGGCCAATAAGAAACGCAGTGCATCTTGACAATGACTGCTTGCACTCATTAATAAGCAACAAAGAAACGCAGCGCATTCTGGCAATGACTGCTTGCACTCACCAAACAGCCACTAAGATACGAAGCGCATTCTGACAATGACTGCTTGCACTCATCAAATTAAAGCCACTAAGAAACGCAGCGCATTCTGACAATGACTGCTTGCACATACCAAAAAAGCCACCAAGAAAAGCAACGCATTCTGACAAAGACTACTTGCACTTACCAAAAGAGCCACTTAGAAACGCAGCGCATTCTCACACAGACTGCCTGCACTTACCAAAAAAGCCCCACAGAAACGCAGCTCATTCTGACAATGACTGCTTTTACTTTACAAAAAGCCACTAAGAAACGCAGCTCATTCTGACAATGACTGCTTTCACTTTACAAAAAGCCACTAAGAAACGCAGCTAATTTTGACAATGCCGTTCTCTGAACTGAGCTGCCCTTGCTTGTATAGTAGAACCCCCATTTTAAGGCAAACTCCTTCCAGTCAAATCACATCGGCTCCCCATCTCGGATCTGGCTCGGCTTTTACATGGGATAAGACCATCCCTCCGCTTGGACAAATACTGAAAATCAACACACTATATAAACAGCTTCCTGTGAGGAGTTGGATGCTGTTGTTGTTGTTGTTATTTAAATTCTAAATTTACGAAATTAAGTAATAAATACAACCCCGGCCCTTCTCTGCACAGAGACCATCCAGGCTGTGGATTTCTGGTATCTGTTCAAGTGGAGGGATGTTCTTATCCATTATGTCAACGCCGGTGTAACACGAAATTTTTACTCCACGAAAAATTTACTCCGGAGTAAAAAATCCGTACGAAATTCTTACTCCGAGTAAATTTTTCGTACGAGAAAAGAACTCCCCAAGGCACGAAAAAATGACTCCCTCCACGAAATTTTTAGTCCCCATTTTTTTTTACTTCCAGTAAAAATCTCGTAGGCGAAAATGGGATACGGGCAAAGGGATATTGCCAATATGTGATCTCGCGCAAACGAATGTCGCGCTACCCTCCCTCCACCCCTTCCACCACCAAGACTAACAGGGGACAAGGGAGTATACATTTCGTACACCTGGCATAAGTTAAATTGCTCGTGTTAGGGTGAAGTAATCATATTCGGTTTTTTATTCGTCAGGGGAGTAACATTTGTGTACGAAATGTTTACTCGGAATTCACCTGTCGTGGGGAGTAACTTTCTCGTGTAATGGGGGAGTGCTTTTTTCGTAAAGGGAGTAACATTTTCGTACGAAATTTTTACTCCGGAGTAAAAATCTCGTGGGAGTAATTTTCTCGTGTTACACCGGGCCAGATCGGAGATGGAGATGGTGAGCCGAACTGTTTTTTGTGTACACTACTTTGGGGTGTGTACGTTAAAGATCCCACGATTGACAAAAGGGTCTTTCCTGGCAAAAATGTATAGGCATAGATAAAAAATGTCCACCAAAATACCCTTGTGACTTGGAGTAATAGGCCGTGAAAAGTAGGATATGCGCCGAAATGGCTGCGATCTGCTGGTCGATGTGAATGCGTGATGTATTGTGTAAAAAAATTCCATCTCACACGGCATAATGATAAATAGATCCCTGCGCCTTGAGTCCGAGTCTGGAGATACGCGCGCGATATAAGACTTCATATAACAAATCAATGTAAAGACCTCCCGATCGAATTTAAAAACAATTACACATTAACATGCTTTTAATGACCGGTAACCTTTAGTGAGTTGGGGCATTCTGACCAATCACAGGATCTGTTTCATTGAAACGCCAACTTGATTGCATTACAATTCTATTTAGCTTCTCCAAACAAGGGATTCTGAATTGTAATTAAATTACTTATTATTTGCAAGCTCTGGTTTGCATCTATATGTATTCAAGTGCTAATTGTTACGCACAGAATGCACACAAGCTATCAGCTGGGCTGAGAAATTGATGGGAAATTGTAAATTGGCGTAACATTCTCATGTCTGCCTTTTATGATCTTCTTTCATCCGGGTTTTTTGTTTGTTCTTACGTGAAGTGTCCAAATTTATCCCTCAATGGCGGCCCCGTGTTTTAAAGAAAAGTGCAAACTTCCATGGCCTCGTTTTCTTAGATTTTTACTTCAGGACTTTTTGCCTTTTAGGCCTTTTTTATTTGTATATGTCTGTTTGTTTGTTTGTTTGCTTGTTTGTTTGTTTGTTTGTTTGTTTGTTTGTTTGCTTGTTTGTTTGTTTGTTTGTCCAGGGGCTTGCAACGTAGTACAATATATGACCTTACTGGGAGAATGCAAGTTTCCAGTACAAAGGACTAAACATTTCTTACATACTGCTTGACTAAAATCTTTACAAACATTGACTATATTCTATACAAGAACCACTCAACAAGGGTAAAAAGTGAAGAATTTTATGGGTGAGAAAAGGAAAGTAAAAGGACTTTGGGGAGGCAGAAATAGAGAAGAAACAAGAAAAAGATCCTAATTAGGTTCACGGCATCGAGAGTGATGCGACCTTCTCTCAGAAGTTAGTAGAGAAGGCTCCCCCATCCACCACCCGGGGGACGCGCCTCTACGCCAATTAGGGGGCGCGAGGAAGGAAAAGGGTGTAAAGGTATCAAGCGAAGAATAAGTACGTAGAAACCCCTTTAGGAAGATTGAAGAAAGAAAGGGGATTTCCTGGCCCAATAACTGGACATTGGGAGGAAGGCTCGTAAAAATGCGTGCAGCGAAAGACGAACAAAGTATTACATTTATGAAGAAATGATGAGGGGAAAATGTGGATAAAAAGTCAAAAGGAAGATGTAAAACCAAGCAGGAAGAAAGAGGGGTTGAGAAGTTAAATGGCAAATGAACCATGCAAATAAAGGCAATAATTATGCACACGCCAAGCATTAAGGGTTGACGTGAATAGAGGTAATAGTGGTTAGAATGGTTAGAGACAAATAGGTATCACAGCGTTGAAACAGAACACAAGACCAAAAGGAAGTTGAAAAGCAATTGCAATGAAATAAGAAGAAAACTGAATTCCGACATGCCTTCGCGGAAAAAAACCACCTGCCAAAATTGTAGGTGCAAAGAAGTTATAGCTAGCAGTAACTTAGCGGTGATAAAAGAGCATGATCAATCTTTCTACGGTTATTTCTCTACTGACATCCGCTTTGATTTCCTTTCTACGACTTTGATTAAAGTTTTGGTACACGTTTAAAAAATTGAAATAAAACTAAAAAAATAAGGGGTAATAAAACAAAGAGGCTTTGAGATCTGAATTAGGCCACACACAAAAAAATGTCTGTTTCCGGTAACATCGCCGAAAAAAAATACGGTCGGTCGGTCGTTTTTAAATTTTTTTATTTTTTTTTACCTTTTTCTTACGTTTTCAGAGGGATTCCCGGCGTCATTAGCCGCCATGTTTTTTTTCGCGTGACGACGTCAACGGGAGGTAAGTCTCTTCGATTGTGAAGTCTCATCGACCGATTACCTCCCGTTTTTACATTTAGTCAAGTTTTGACTAAATGTTTTAACGTAGAGGGGGGAATCGAGACGAGGGTCGTGGTGTATGTGTGTGTGTGTGTGTGTGTGTGTGTGTGTGTGTGTGTGTGTGTGTTTGTGTGTGTGTGTGTGTGTGTGTGTGTGTGTGTGTGTGTGTGTAGGTGTGTGTAGGTGTGTGAGTGTGTGCGTGTGAGTGTGTGTGTGTGTGTGTGTGTGTGTGTGTGTGTGTGTGTAGAGCGATTCAGAGAAACCTACTACACCGATCTTCATGAAACTTGACATGAGAGATCATGAGTATGGTATCTCGAGACGTTCATTTTTTTGATAAATGTCTTTGATGACGTCATATCCGGCATTTTGTAAAAGTTGAGGCGGCACTGTCACACCCTCATTTTTTAATCAAATTGATTGAAATTTTAGCCAAGCAATCTTCGACGAAGGCCGGACTTTGGGATTGCATTTCAGCTTGGAGGCTTAAAATTTAATAAACGACTTTGGTCATTAAAAATCTGAAAATTGTAATTAAAATTATTTTTTTGTAAAACGATCCAAAATTACGTTTATCTTATTTTTCATCATTTTCTGATTCCAAAACCATATAAATATGTTATATTCGGATTAAAAACAAGCTCTGAAAATTAAAAATATAAAAATTATGATTAAAATTAAATTTCCGAAATCGATTTAAAAACAATTTCATCTTATTCCTTGTCCGTTCCTGATTCTAAAAACATATAGATATGATATGTTTGGATTAAAAACACGCTCAGAGAGTTAAAAGAATAGAGATATAGAAAAGCGTGCTATCCCCCTCAGCGCAACCGCTACCGCGCTTTTCTGGATTGTTAATTTCACTGCCTTTGCCACGAGCGGTGGACAGACGATGCTACGAGTGTACAGTCTTGCGGTAAAAATGCAATGCGTTCAGTTTCATTCTGTGAGTTCGACTGAGCTTGACTAAATGTTGTATTTTCGCCTTACGCGACTTGTTTTTGTTTGTGTGTGCGAAAAGCGAAAAAAACCCTTTGGGGTCGGCGCTTAAAAATAGGGTCGGTCGGGTTACCGGAAACAGACATATTTTTCTTTTTGGCCTTACGCTCTCTGTCTTGCGTTCAGCTAGAAAACGCAGACATTGCAATCAGAAATACAAGTGGGTTTTTTTATTGTACGAAACGAAGGCTTTCCGTCTATGCTCGAGTGTTTAGACTCCACAACAATAAAATTGCATGCATCAGCTCTTCATCTTAATTCAAAGTACACATTCATCCTTCCACCCTACTTTTTATTTCTACCCCCAAAACGCAAGTTTTCACATCGAAATTATTTTTTTCTGTTTAGGGCTGAAACGATTGTCTATCCCGATTGATGACATTTGTATTTTAAGGCAAGTTTGCGCAAGACATAATCACCTAACCGACTCATGGCGTGAGGAAGATGTGAACAAAATATACGCTGGAGAAACCGAAATTGCGTTTGTGCGTGGAAGCGTTGTACATAGGGTTGAGGTTGTATTAGGAGGGGAATTACTACTAACCTTCTCGGAACCCCCCCCCCCCACACACACACACACACACACACACATACACACACTCCTAAGGACTGCAACTTGAGGTAAAGGCGAGAGGCTGGAAATACACACACACACACACACACACACACACACACACACACACACACACACACACACACACACACACACACACACACACACACACACACACACCTTTCTTTGACAGGGGTCATGTGACCGCCGCTCAAATAAAGGTACCCCCAAAATGTAAGGTAAGAGTTAAAAATCGATGAACATTCAAAATAGGCTCAATTCGGCAATGTTTAAATACTGAAAGAAAGTGTGGCCAGGGTTTTTCCTGGGATAAGACCATGTTTCAACGTGTTTACATACCATGAAATTAATGAACAGCCTGGGGGCTCTCTGTGCACAGTTTATTTTGTGTATGAATTATGTTTTAAGAAGTTAATTCATTCAAAAAACAAAAATGCCAACACACCACAGCCAGCCGTCAGGGTGTTGATTTTTGGAATGTGACCCAGTGGAGAGATTGCTTTATCCCATGTAAAATCCCACTCCGCCATATCTCATATGTGACCCTCCACCACGAAATGAGTCGCATGTCACCTCGCGCGGTTCTGCGCTAGGCTTAATAATTATAAGTCCGGGGAGTGTCTGGTAACAGTGTGAGGGTCACCTTAGTCACAGGCTTATAACTCAAACAGTTTTCGCTCTTTTCTAAAACGGTTTTCACCACTGGATAGAGCATAAAACACTCTTTTGGAAAATGTAAAAAATATGAAAATCATGTAAAGGTGACATGCGACTCGTTCCGTGGTGGAGGGTCACATATGGTGAGACGAACTGTTTTCACGACAAGGAGTGTGCCTTTAACAAACGTTTACACAAGAACACTAATAATCGTAGACTAGGAAATGGACAGAGATCAATGCTATCAAAAGGTCTCTCATCGCTTGCATTATTCACCCTTTCCCCGGGAGCCAGCTAGCGCCATTTTTTCTGGCATGACTGATGCGTCTTCGAACCCTCTCTACAGTCACGCTGCTTCCCATTTGTCTCCCCTTCCTGGGACAGCGACGCGTCAAAAGCTTTCTACACCCTTCCGGGGGAGATTTGCGGTGCTCTTTCGCTGCCTGATGCGCTCGTTTTTCTCCCGCTAAGACCACTCAGACTTCGCCGACAAAAGGCTTGACCAGGCGTGTGAAAGATGGCAGCTTCGGACCACAAAAGACTGGACCTTTAGTGGACTAACGCTGAAGGGGTCCAATTCGAACACCTTCGACGCAGTGGCCTAGTGGATACGACTCCGGCCTCCCATGCGGAAGGTCGCGGGTTCGAATCCCGGCAGCGTTTGAGACTGGTTCGGCAAAAGACTGGACCTTTAGTGGACTAACGCTGAAGGGGTCTAGTTCGAACAACTTCGACGTGCGCAGTGGCCTTGTGGATATATAAGACGCCTGCCTTTAATGCGGAAGGTCGCGGGTTTGAATCCTGGCCGCGCCTGATGGGTTAAGGGTTGAGATTTTTCCGATCTCCCAGGTCAGCTTATGTGAAGACCTGCTAGTGCCTTATCCCCCTTCGTGTATACAAGCAAGCACAAGACCAAGTGCGCACGGAAAAGATCCAGTAATCCATGTCAGTGTTCAGCGGGTTATAGAAACACAAAAATGCACAGCATGCTTCCCCCAAAAAGGCGTATGGCTGCCTGAATGGCGGGATATGAACGGCCATACACGTACAAGATCGTAAGAGTTTCAACCCATGACCAAAGAAGAAGAAGATGAAGAAGATGAAGAAAAAGAAGACGACGTTCTATGTTTGAAGAGATTGTCAATATCGGCAGGGAATCGAGGCCCAGGTAGGTCAGGAGATTGTTCTGTATTTCGCAGAGTCAATCGCATCAGTTTTCAATGCAGACTCCAAGCGGACGGAATCGTAGCACACTCGTGTGCAAGAGCGTGCAAAAATACCCATGCGCAGGTTAAAGATTCCAAGCATCCAGAAGATGTCCAGCAACTTGGGAACACACGGACATCTAGCAGACGCACCCACAAAGACAGTGCCAAGCTGTTCTGGAGGCAGGGTAAAACCAACAAATGGTGTGGCATGCAAATCTCTCCCTTGGTGAAACTGACAGTAAAACGCCAAGGGATAAAGTAAGGAGAAGAAAATGAAGAAGAATGCACTGGATCCAATCTCTGCAGGATGCCACACAGCATCAATCACACACACGATTCCCGTGATATTTAGCAATGTATGAGAACTTCGCCGGATTCGACAGGGCTGTCAAAATAGCGCTGTACACATGAAATGCAGACGTATGCAATATTAATTCGTGACAAAGAAAAAGAACAAGAAGAACAACAAGTCGCGTAAGGCGAAAATACAATATTTAGTCAAGTAGCTGCCCCTTTTCAGCAAGACCGTATACTCGTAGCATCGTCAGTCCACCGCTCATGGCAAAGGCAGTGAAATTGACAAGAAGAGCGGGGTAGTAGTTGCGCTAAGAAGGATAGCACGCTTTTCTGTACCTCTCTTTGTTTTAACTTTCTGAGCGTGTTTTTAATCCAAACATATCATATCTATATGTTTTTGGAATCAGGAACCGACAAGGAATAAGATGAAAGTGTTTTTAAATTGATTTGGACAATTTAATTTTGATAATAATTTTTATATATTTAATTTTCAGAGCTTGTTTTTAATCCAAATATAACATATTTATATGTTTTTGGAATCAGCAAATGATGGAGAATAAGATAAACGTAAATTTGGATCGTTTTATAAATTTTTATTTTTTTTTACAATTTTCCGATTTTTAATGACCAAAGTCATTAATTAATTTTTAAGCCACCAAGCTGAAATGCAATACCGAATCCCGGGCTTCGTTGAAGATTACTTGACCAAAATTTCAACCAATTTGGTTGAAAAATGAGAGCGTGACAGTGCCGCCTCAACTTTCACGAAAAGCCGAATATGACGTCATCAAAGACATTTATTAAAAAAATGAAAAAAACGTTCGGGGATTTCATACCCAGGAACTCTCATGTCAAATTTCATAAAGATCGGTCCAGTAGTTTAGTCTGAATCGCTCTACACACACACACACACACACACGCACGCACGCACACACATACGCACATACACCACGACCCTCGTTTCGATTCCCCCTCGATGTTAAAATATTTAGTCAAAACTTGACTAAATATAAAAACAAGAGCAAGAACCAGAAGAAGAACAACAAGTCGCGTAAGGCGAAATTACTACATTTAGTCAAGCTGTCAAACTCACGGAATGATACTGAACGCACTGTATTTTTTCACCAAGACAGTACAGCTTCGTCAATCCCCGCGAGAAGGAAATCGCTCACCTCCCACGTGCAAAACGCAGTGAAACTAACACGCCAGAATAGCGCGGTAGCGTATTGTGCTAAGCAGGAAGGCGCGCTTTTCTGTATACTTGTTAACTTTCTGAGCTTGTTTTGAACACAACCTATCACATCTATATGTTTTTGGAATCAGGAAACGATAAAGAATAGGATGAAATCATTTTTGGATTGATTTCTTAAATTTTAATCGTAAGACTATTTTCGTTAATTGTGATCACATTTTAAGAGTAAACATGACATATGTATATATTTTTAGATTCAAAATGTGATGAAGAATACGATGTAATCAATTTTAAACCTGTTTGCGAAACATCGATTTTAATGACAACTTTAATGAGCAAACTCATGAATAAATTTTTAAGCCTCCAAGCTGAAATGCAATACCAAAGTCCGGGCTTCGTCGAAGATTACTTGACCAAAATTTCAACCAATTTGGTTGAAAAATGAGAGCGTGACAATGTCGCCTCAACTTTCACGAAAAGCCGGATATGACGTCATCAAAGACATTTATCAAAAAAATGAAAAAAAGATCTGCAGATACTATACTCAGGATCTCTCATGTCAAGTTTCATGAAGATCGGTCCAGAAGTTTTCTCTGACTCGCTCTCCACACACACACACACACACACAGACAGACAGACACACATACACCACGACCCTCGTCTCGATTCCCCCCTCTACGTTAAAACATTTAGTCAAAACTTGACTAAATGTAAAAAGAAGAACAAGAAGAAGAACAAGAAGCAGAAGAAGAACCAGAAGAAGAAGAAGAAGAAGAAGAAGAAGAAGAAGAAGAAGAAGAAGAAGAAGAAGAAGAAGAAGAAGAAGAAGAAGACCCTTGTTACCAACTACGGACGACTCTACAATTGACAACTCCATAATAATGGACGACGATAGACCTACTTGCAGATTTTCTTTCTAATCTATTTTGACAATAACATACTCCTTTCTCCAAAATGTGCCCACAACAAACTTTTAGATAACGAATTCGCAAATGATTTACTGACTTTCAAAACTAAAGCTAAATGATATATGTATGTGCAAAGTCCCCCAGTGTCGCGTATGATGTGGTTGCTCTTTATGGGGGTGGCCCATTCTGTGTAGAAGTGGCCGAACTTGACTCCATCAGGTAGACTAACACCACAGACAGCCGGTGTCAACGATTGACTTAGGTGCCGGTCCAGATGATTGGAATCACTACTGCTATACTGTCAGGCCAACGGACTAACAGTTCAGTGGCCAGATGATTAAAAGAGCTGTATCAACAGCCATGCTACTGTCAAGGAAATGAACTAATAGTTCGGTAGCCACATGATTAAACGTGCTGTATCAACAGTCTGGTGTCCTAGTCAAGAAAATGAACTTCTATATAGTCCAGTGGCCAGAAATCGTCTTCTCATCGACTGAGACGAGGGACTCTATCAACAAAAATGTGACAAGTCTTTAGGTAGCTGTTTGCAAGTTTGAAAGTGACTGTCTGGTTGGTTCTTGATTGCTTTAGGTACTACGAACCATGGAGGATACGACTTTAGCGTACTTTTTGCAAGTTTGAAATAAGACAGTCGGACTGATTCGTGTTTGCTTAAAGGTACTTACATCCACAGAGGGTCATCGAGGGGGGGGGGGGGGGGGGGGGGGCAAACATGACAAGACATTGCGTTGATTACGCTGCTCTGAGTAACACAATGTGACAAGAATTCGAAGTTCTCAGGAGTCGTCAGTATACAAATGTTTTGGGAAGAAAATGTGTATATTTATCCATCTGGTGTCTTCAAATACGCCTCGCAAAGTCAGACAGAAATATAATTCTTCTTCTTCTTCTACGTTCCCGGCCATACATCTAGATGTCCAGTCCAGTGTTGAGTGCAAATCCCGCAGTCAGCCGCAGTGATACCGCTGTCCCCCACAGAAATATAATAAGGTGAAACAGACGAGGAACGGTTTGTGGAGTCATTATCCACACTCACATATCCCCAAAGAAAAGTGAACAGTTCCGAATAGAAATGTTAAGAGATAATTATAAAGACAAAGTATGTGTGTGTGTCTGTGTGTGTGTGTGTGTGTGTGTGTGTGTGTGTGTGTGTGGGTGTATGTGGGTGTGTGTGTGTGTGGTGTGGGTGTGTGTGCGTGTGTGTGTGTGGTGTGTGTGTGTGTAGTGTGTGTGTGTAGTGTGTGTGTGTACGTGTGTGTGTGTGTGTGTGTGTGTGTGCGTGTGTGTGTGTGTGTGTGTTAGTGTGTGGTGTGGATGTGTGTGTGTAGTGTGTGTGTGTATGTGTGTGTGTGTGTGTGTGTGTGTGTGTGTGTGTGTATGTGTATGTGTGTGTGCGCGCGCTGAATTTAATTCATAACTGTCATTCGTGTCAACCTGCGAACGTAATTCAGCTAATATTTTCCTCTCTGCACAAGAGGCAGCAAGGTTTGTGTAATATTATGTATGTGTCCAAGTGGACGGATGCTCTTATTCACTGCAAAAGCTCAAGGGCACACTCAGCTTCCCGTAAACCATCACTTTCTAGTCACAGACACTGTCAGGCTTTTACACGCAGTACAAACACCATTTTGTTTAAACACTCACCGCTTGAGAACATCCTAGGTGCCCTCCGTAAAGAGCGAGTATTTGGACTGATTGTCAAGTACCAGAAACGGACGCCTCGTTTTGGCGCTAGACCTAACTTTTAAAATCTAAATAATAAATTGACAGCTTGTAACACAAACATTCTTAAATCATAAAATATTTATTTTTACATCAAGACAAGATCAGTACAACTCTAAGTTTTGAAAGTTTAAAAAAAAAAGGGAGATCGGAAGCAGCTGCTAAGTCACGCAAGGTCGTGCTGCAGACGAATGTTCTGCATAGCGCTTGCTCTTTGAAGTCAACCGCCGCCGATAAGTTCGTGTGACTCCCAGTCGTTTGTTGCATTTTAGATTCAGAGGTACACAATAATTACGTGCTATTGCAGATACAGCGAGTCGCATTGAACTCACAAACTGACGACGAAATTGTGAAAAACAGGAAAGTGTGTGACACGGGTCCACGATGGCTCAGGGGTAAAATAAACCACGAAATCTGGTGTGTGGTTTACGCACGCTAAATAGCCATTACAACGAACTGTGTCATTTAATGCTGTTGAATGCTTTTGCAAGTGTGTTCCATAAGGTTAGACCTGCTTTTTTCGTGAGAAGATTTAAATCGTTTGAGGCAGAC
Organism: Littorina saxatilis; assembly: GCF_037325665.1. NCBI lineage: Eukaryota > Metazoa > Mollusca > Gastropoda > Littorinimorpha > Littorinidae > Littorina > Littorina saxatilis. The sequence goes on along the minus strand of NC_090246.1, from coordinate 8,402,594 downwards.
TGGGCCTTTAAACAGATCTGTGACGGCGCACATGATCAATTACACGGTAAGTGTTGTATAGTGCATAGTGTTATTCATTGATATGTGTGTGATTTTATATAGCTATTCTGATGGACACGTGGGGGAATTCGGGGGATGTGATTGAATGGTCTCACACATCTCTTTTTCGATCATCAAAGCATAATGCTACGGAAGTCGGCCATTTTTGCCAATATCCAAAAGCATATTGGCAATAACAAAGACGCATGGTTCCGGTTTACCCATCTGTACCACACGATGTTTCAATCGACAACAGCATACACTGACAACTTGAAATTCTTCTCGGAAATGTTTTTCAGCTTTACAAATGTCGATAGCATACCCTTTTCTGCTAACTTCCCGATGAAACAGGACTAAACCAACTATTTTCTGTCACTAAACACCACAAAATGCCGAAAGTCGAAAGATGTAGTTCAAACAGGGGGTAAAACGGAACAGCCGTTTTTGTGTGCCTGTGTGAGCTCAGTTGCCGACTGAGACAAACTTTCACATTCGGTTTTTCTTACCTCGTAACTTAACACTGAATACCCCACTTCCCCTCTGAAGTATTGATGATCGACCCATGGCACTAACATTCATGTAGTCGTTTAAAACTGAGGTTGACAAATTCGCTTCATGGCGAGACAAGTATAAATGCCATTCACCCAAAATGAAAACTTTGCTGCCGTCTGCTCGCGTTGTACGGATTAGCTGTTCTCTTCTCCTCCCCTTGTTGCATCCTAGTTCGTCAGTTGTTTCTAGTTTTCCGTTGATGTTGTGTTTTGGTCTTCTTCATAAGTAGTCTTGTTCAAAATTAAAAACAAACTCAAACTTCGTTTTGTTGCATACGAATGAACTTATAAAAAGCTGTTTAACAGCTGTGTTATGAAATCGAGGTTTTTTTCAAAGTCAGTATGGCGCCTGCGCAAAACTAATGCGCATAAGAAACGGCGTCTGCTATCAAAACCTGAGATCAACGCGTCGACGCAAAAACTGTCATTTTGTAAGTTTGGAACAACAAATCAAGGTCAGAACAGCTATATAATCGCTATTGTGTTTTCAGCGTAGCAATAGGGTCCGATATTTAGCCTCGAACAAGTAATGCGACTCGTCTTCGACTCGTCGGCATTATACTTGTCTCGTCTAAATATCGGACCCTATTGCTACGCTGAAAACACAATAGCTGTTAATGTTGTTGATTTTTTGCCAATGATGGTACCGCGCTTTGAGCAGGGTTAAACCCTGGATACATGCGCTTTATAAATAGTATGCATTATCCCCGAGTACGCTAGTACTTGGGTCCAGCAGACTTTAATTGTGTGTCTGTGTGTGTATCTGTGTGTGTGTCTGTCTGTCTCGACTTAACAGCTTATTGCTGGGAAACTACTGGGCGCAGTTCGTTCAAAAGTTGATACACTAACTTGATAATAGGTCCGATTGATCGTATTAAAACTTCATAATGTTACCTGGGACCTAAATGCGAAATAAACCACAAAACAAGTCGCGTAAGGCGAAAATACAATATTTAGTCAAGTAGCTGTCGAACTCACAGAATGAAACTGAACGCAATGCCATTTTTCAGCAAGACCGTATACTCGTAGCATCGTCAGTCCACCGCTCATGGCAAAGGCAGTGAAATTGACAAGAAGAGCGGGGTAGTAGTTGCGCTAAGAAGGATAGCACGCTTTTCTGTACCTCTCTTTGTTTTAACTTTCTGAGCGTGTTTTTAATCCAAACATATCATATCTATATGTTTTTGGAATCAGGAACCGACAAGGAATAAGATGAAAGTGTTTTTAAATTGATTTGGACAATTTAATTTTGATAATAATTTTTATATATTTAATTTTCAGAGCTTGTTTTTAATCCGAATATAACATATTTATATGTTTTTGGAATCAGCAAATGATGGAAAATAAGATAAACGTAAATTTGGATCGTTTTATAAATTTTTATTTTTTTTTACAATTTTCCGATTTTTAATGACCAAAGTCATTAATTAATTTTTAAGCCACCAAGCTGAAATGCAATACCGAAGTCCGGGCTTCGTCGAAGATTACTTGACCAAAATTTCAACCAATTTGGTTGAAAAATGAGGGCGTGACAGTGCCGCCTCAACTTTCACGAAAAGCCGGATATGACGTCATCAAAGACATTTATCAAAAAAATGAAAAAACTGTATGGGGATTTCATACCCAGGAACTCTCATGTCAAATTTCATAAAGATCGGTCCAGTAGTTTAGTCTGAATCGCTCTACACACACACACAGACACACACACACACACACGCACACACACACGCACATACACCACGACCCTCGTTTCGATTCCCCCTCGATGTTAAAATATTTAGTCAAAACTTGACTAAATATAACAAGTCGCGTAAGGCGAAAATACAATATTTAGTCAAGTAGCTGTCGAACTCACAGAATGAAACTGAACGCAATGCAACGCAGCAAGACCGTATACTCGTGGTCCACCGCTCACGGCATAGGCAGTGAAATTGACAAGAAGAGCGGGGTAGTGGTTACGCTATGCTGCATAGCACGCTTTTCTGTACCTCTCTTCGTTTTAACTTTCTGAGCGTGTTTTTAATCCAAACATATCATATCTATATATTTTTGGAATCAGGAACCGACAAGGAATAAGATGAAAGTGTTTTTAAATTGATTTCGAAAAAAAAAATTTGATAATAATTTTTATATATTTAATTTTCAGAGCTTGTTTTTAATCCGAATATAACATATTTATATGTTTTTGGAATCAGCAAATGATGGAGAATAAGATAAACGTAAATTTGGATCGTTTTATAATTTTTTATTTTTTTTTTACAATTTTCAGATTTTTAATGACCAAAGTCATTAATTAATTTTTAAGCCACCAAGCTGAAATGCAATACCGAACCCCGGGCTTCGTCGAAGAGTACTTGACCAAAATTTCAACCAATTTGGTTGAAAAATGAGGGCGTGACAGTGCCGCCTCAACTTTCACGAAAAGCCGGATATGACGTCATCAAAGACATTTATCAAAAAAATGAAAAAAACGTTCCGAGATTTCATACCCAGGAACTCTCATGTCAAATTTCATAAAGATCGGTCCTGTAGTTTAGTCTGAATCGCTCTACACACACACACACACACACACACGCACGCACACACACACATACGCACATACACCACGACCCTCGTTTCGATTCCCCCTCGATGTTAAAATATTTAGTCAAAACTTGACTAAATATAAAAACGACTTGGCGGCGGGGG